>NC_089589.1:35619128-35648854 GCF_019320115.1 Miscanthus floridulus | reverse complement strand
GGTCTGGAGCATGGGGGCTCGGCGAGGTGAAGGACCACCATCGGCAGGCGTTGGAGATGCACGGCCATGACCGGCCTGCCTGGCCACGGCATGGACCTAGGCGGAGGAGGCACCTAGGAGAGGCAGCGCCGTGGGATAGAGCAGTGGTCCAGCGTGAACCGATGGCCGGCAGCGGCGTCGATGGGACGCTATGATGGCGGGGCAGTGCAGCGGGGGAGGGCAAGCAGGGCTTGGATCCAGCGTGGGGCCTTGGGGTTCGCGCTTATAGGGTAGAGAGCCTGTTCAGAGCGTGCTGCGAGTGCAGAGGCAGCGAGGGCGCGGCCGCGCCGGAGTGCAGGGCACGCGCGGGCAGTGTGGAACAACGGCAGTGACAGTAGTAACTCGGCCTCAACGGTAGAGGAAAAATGAAGGGGAACAAGGCAAGTCTGGCTCAGGCCTGGCAGAGGCAGACAAGACAAGTAAAGTAGGCAAAGACAAGCGAGGTAGACAGCAGCATTCATTGCAGCAGAGATGATGTGATGAAACGGGCAGTCGATGTGGTGCTTAGCAGGGCTTGGGCATGACAGGACCAGTGCACGACGCGAGACAATCAGGAACACAGCGCAGACCGAGACGACTCAACTTGGCGGGACACGAAGGCAGACAACGGCGCTGTTGGACAAAGACAATAACGCGATGAGACAACGGAGGCCGACTGTGGCTACGGCTCCGTCGGCGATATCTAGCAAGCCCACGTACACGATGACGTGGTCCGACAACATGACACGACGCTTATAATTTGGATGATGGATTGATTCAGAGCATGGGGAAAACGCTCCACCATATTCAAGCGGCCAGAACGGCAGTGAGGGCAAGGACAGCAAGCGGCACGGATTCACCTCAATAAGCGGCGCTATGAGCACAGATGTGAGGGAGCACGCAGCAGACGAACACAGGATGTCGCGTGGCTCTGCTGGATGCGCGCCTGCGTGATAGACGACACGACGCGGCATGTGAACAGCGATTGTTTATAAAAAAATGTTTTCACGTTTAATCAAATAAACAAGCCATTCGCTATTCATTTGCCCTCAGGCATTTTTAAGCACTAATCCATACATCATACTAACTCATAGAAACAGAACATTTAGGAACTAACTAACCCGTTGCTCAATATCATTCGCCAAAATGATACTTTTAAACATAAGTTAAATTTTAAAATCCAAGAAAATCGTTTTGGTAATTCCTCTTAGGTCTAATCCTCGTGCTAAGCAAGCTCGTAACACCAGAGGTGTTACACTTCCCATGCCGACTCCGCTCGTCTCCAAGGACGCCATCCTGGCTAGGCGGGCCGGTCGCGATGAGCTGCTGACCGCATGCCGCCGGATCCACGACGAGGCGGCTACGCTCTTCTTCTCCCTAGCCAGATCCACACCATGGGGACCTCAGGAAGCTCCCCCGGCTAGATCCACGCTAGGGGCACCACAACGCGTGCGCCAACCTCGACGTGCCCCATCTGCTTCCTGGTAACCATCCTCTTCCCCATCTGTTTTCATCAGTTCCTTCGTCTGCATGCCATCACCCGCCCGATCACGTTCCTTGACGCGCCACCCATGGAGGACTTCGACTCGATGACGTCGGATCCCTAAGGGCCGCCGGCCCTCTGCCCTAGTCCTGCCGGTGTCTGGCCTGCTAGGGCGGCCGCGCCAGCCCTCTGCCCTAGGCGTGGCCGCGACGCCCTCTGAATGGCCGCGCCAAGCCCTCTGCCCTAGGCATGGCCACGCCGCCTCAGGCCTGGCTGTGCCGCCCTCAGGCCTGGACGCCACGCCTAGGCGGTGGCCAGCCAGCCATAGGCGAGCCAACAAGGCCAGCACCCGGCCACCAACGTGGACGAGCACCCTTACAGCAGAAGGGCAAAAGAGTCCTTTCGGGTCTCCAAATACATGTACAACAACTTAAAAAAGAGATGAAATACGTATAATGGCAAGGAAATCAAATGTGCAACGTTTTGAGACCATTTTTGCAAAGTCGATGTTTAGAGTCTAATCTGCGAAGCGCATTGTTTGGAGTCCCAAATATGCAATTTTCTCTCCTCCAGAAGCTCGCGATAAGACGACGTTGTCCAATCTGTTAGCAAAGTGGAAAATTCCATTCAGAATATTATGCTCTACTAGTGGAAATATCCTTGTTAGCATACATATACTTCAGTAAGCAATATGCATCACGTAACACCCACACTAAACACGAGCTAGTTATGGTGGCTTGATGTGATTTTTCTGTATTGAGTTTGTTATGCATATTGAGGCATTGATCACGAGCTTAAAGCATATTCGAAGTAATTCATAGTAGCCACCTTGCTTCCAGTACGCATCTAATCTTGATGGTGAGAAACACTTAATGTTGACTTGCAGAAGGAACTGGCAGAACTGAAGGTGCATACAGAACTGTCCATGAAAGTAACTATTTTTTGTTAATTGCCAATGTGAAAAGTATAGTCTCTTACTTCAACTCTATAACCTAAAGATCTCCACGAATGATTCTTTTTACCTTGTTTTCACTTGCAGAGAGTGACTGGAGGTGAATTGTCCATGGACCGGTTAAGTTTAATGAGAATTCAAGGGTAGGCAGGAAGCTTCTTGATAAATATATGGCATTTCTTTTTTAGAATCCTGGTTCAAATTGATTTATCCCATATTCATATTGATTTTTAGGAAGCACCTTCTCGACATCAAGCCAATAGAAGTGCTCTATGTTTGTTTATTTAGACTCCTTAGGGATGAAATCTTTATGTTCAAGCTTAGCTGTTATGAGAGCTTTGTTGTAAAATGACTGTCCCTCAAACCAAATGGTTCTGAGCTTGGTCAATTTGTAGTTTGATGTTTAATGTGATTGTTGTGGACATGCTAATACATGAATGAATCAATGTACAATTGGTGTATCTTATGAGATGTGATGTGATGTTCTTTTTCGTTACTATGGTTTGGATATGGGCTTGGATTTGGTGTGGTTATAGGAGACAACTAACTAATCCATGACGAAAAGAATGCCAATCGGTGACGGCTCCAATCGGTCTAACAAATGTATGACGCGGAGATTAACATGACAGATTTTTTGATCGTCATGGTAAGTAACCGTGACGCATTTTGAGTGTCTGTGACCAAAGTAATCCATCATGTAAAGTTTATTTCTTGTAGGGGCCCATGGGGTGACCTAGGCCTAGTGCTAGCTAGGTGCATGTTGGCTGTGGGCCAGGTCATGAAGAACGATGGCCGCCAGCCGACAAAGGCGGGGTGGCGGGATGCAGGCAGGACCACAGGGAGGTGGCTTGCTGACTTGTAGAGGAGAAGGATCATGGGACAAGTTGTGTAGGAGAAGGACAAGGGACAAGCCGCAAACAGGCAACAATGGGAAGGGTAGACGTCGGACGCCAAACGAGGACATGGCGAGTGGGAGGGGTACGACCGGTGACTAGGGTTGTAGTGGGGCTGCCAGTTGGGCTACAAATGGGGGCTATTGGGCTAGGTCTAAATACGTGCTCCCAAAATTGTTGGCCCACAATCAAGGTTATAGCCCCAACGCCCCTCAACCTAATTTGGGTATTTGAAATCTTGTAAATTTTCAAATAGATGCTAAAAAGCAAGCACAACCTTCTTTTATGAAAGTGGCATTTTTAAATTTTAAACTCTTTCCATAATGCTGTATTTAAGTTTTTGGTTAAGCTATTTAGAAAAAAAAATTCCCAAAATCTGAAAAAAAATCTAAATTCTTGGTGTGCAAAGTAGAATTTTATCAAGTATTACCCATCATACATGCTCAAGTGAAATCTAAATTCTTAGTGTGCAAAAAAGTTTAGAGCAATGGCAGCCAGGTGCTCTCGAACTTTTTAGTGGTAGGTAATGACCACACACAGGTAAAACCCTCATGTTTGGTAGGGCTACGCCTAAGGGGTTCCTTTGGAGAAGCTGGAGCCGTTTTGGAGGAGTCACAATTTGTGGCCGAAACAGCTTTAGTTCCTCTGTTTTTTACTAAAAAAAGGCTCTTCTGGCAAAACGTTTGGTAGGGCTCCTTTGGAGGAGCCGGAGCCGGGGAAGAGCCGGAGCCAGGAGAGTCAAAACATCTTAAGTTTGACCAAATTTATGTAATAAAACAATAACATTTATGATATCAAATAAGTATCTTTAGATCATTTGTTAATTATATTCACTACCGGAAACAGGATCTTGCGTGTGTCCAAGGCACACGGCGAAGCCCAAAAAACACTCGATAAAGGCTTTGCGAGTGTTACACTCGGCAAACAGCACACGGCGTACACAGTGACAGCAAAGTTCTATTTGCCGAGTGATTTTTATCGGGCACTCGACAAAGACATTGCCGAGTGTTGAAACCAACGCTCGGCAAAAAAAAGTACGTGATGGCGCAAGAGACGGTCACAGCATGTTTGCCGAGTGTCTAACGGCCTTGGCACTCGGCCCAAACATGACCTTGTTTGCTGAGTGCCCCAACCCTGACACTCCTCCTACTGCTCCTCCTCTGGTCATCAACTGAATCGTCTGAATCACTGCTAACTACATCACCGATCCTGTCCTCCTCCTCCTGCTCCTCCTCTTCCCATTCAAACTCGTTCACATCGAAGTCATTGCTTATACAACCTAATTGACTTGAATGAAACTGTTCCTGTGTCAACTGACCGACCAAATCCATGTTACCCTGAGTTGCTTCCCCTTCGACCCCCAATTCTTGTTCATTGCCTCCAACACCGTTAATGGACGGCCCGTCCTGGACACCCTGCATCATGTACCCATTCTCCATCACCACCTCAGCCATGGGCACATTAGAACCTTGGAGCACCCTATTATAGCAGGACCAGTGAGCAAGGTTGCGCAAGGGCATCAGGACATAGTTTACCCTAGTCTTCCCAGTATCAAACCTCCCCTTCAGTGTGAAATCACCGCCAAACTTTGCATTCAAACGGACACAAAGGTCGTTGAAGCTAGGAGGTTCATCAAACCATTCCAATTCTTCTTCCATACCCTCAAACATACCATCTTCTCTCCTAACACTTCCTCCGTAAAAAACTCTAACACAACAATCCATCTACAAAACCATTTCAAGAAACTTCATCAAGTCGTCGAAATCGTCGTACGTACTGTCCATAGTAATATTAATACATATACTAACTATAATTATACTAACTAATCTACTACTAACACCTATACAAGACTAACTACAATAACTAATTATACTAAATACAATAACTAACTAGACTCACTAACTATACTAACTAAACTAACTAACTTTACTAACTACACTAACTTACTATACTACTTATACTACCTATACTAACTAAACTAACTAACTTTACTAACTATACTAACTTTACTTATTGTACTAACTTATTATACTAACTATACTAACTAATCATTCAAACTAATTTTGCATCTTAACCCTAAGTAACAACAATTTCGATTCAATCAACAAATACACAATGGGAGTACCTTGACAACGAGGGGAAGATTGTGGCTTAGCCAAATCCACCAATGGCGACGAGGTGGCCACCGGCGGCCGCCGCGTGGCCCTGCCTTGCGTGTAACGACGGCGGGGCCGTGCGTGGCTGCGCATCGATGCACGGTGGCAGACCCATGGCGGCGGCAGCACTCATCATCTCGCGGCAGCAGCGTGCGCTCGTCCTCGCGGCGGCGGCGCTCATCCTCACGGCAAGCGGCACGCTAGACCGGGCCGGTATGTGGGTGGTCGCGGGGGGAGGCGCTGGGCGCTGGCCTCGGCGGCAGCGGCGGGTGGACGCAAGGATAGATGGAGGGGCACGCGACAGTGGAAGAGATGGAGGGGCAGCGCGGAGAGTGGGCAGTGAGGGCGGCGGCGGCAGTGAGGGAAGGTGGTGGGCGCAGCGGGCGTGCGTGGCGCGGCGGCAGGCTCAGGGCGCGGCTCCACTCTCCAACCAGTTCAAACGGGCCGAGTGAGACAAAGAGAGAGAAAGGGAAGCGAGGCTGGGCCGCAGGCCTGTACAAGGGGCTGCCGCGCCGTGATTCGTGGCGCGGCAGCCCCGCGCCGTGACGGACGGCGCGTCAGACCTGCCACGTCAGCGGTCGCCGCAGCCGTTGACTGCCCCCTGCCGCGCCACCATGCATGGCGCGGCAGAGTGAATTAGCCGCGCCGTGCAAACAGGCGCGTCCAAAAGTGTTAGTTTTTTAAAAAAAATAAACAGTGTCAGGTTTAAAAATAGTTTAAAAAGGTGTTAAAAATAAAAATAATCGTATATGTGGATACAAGCACAACACATGCATCGCATAGCAGAGAAAAACACATGGGAGCATGGGCAGGAGAGCAAGCATTGCCTAACAGATGCAGGCGGAAGCCTTTTATCCAAAGAACAGTTTCCAAGTGTAAAATAAAGCAGTAGTATTCTTGTGCACAACAAATTGCAAGCGAAAATGGTTTGCACCTGAGAAATAATACCTTATTGCCAAACAGGACCTAAAGGAACAGAAAAATTCTACTTTTCTCTTATATTAATTGTGAATCACAGTACATACATAACGCTCACATATACGCAAGTAAAATAGAAATCTTATTTTGAATCTAAATACGCGACTTTGGCGTTAGGGGATTCCATGACATATTAGCTATTTGCAATGTATTATTGTCATTGTATTCCGTGTCCTCCATTTATTTTTACAAGGCACATTAACATTTGGAAAAATCTTTGAAGTACACTCTGTTGCAAGATATAATCAGTTTATGAAATTTATATCAAATTTGAGTAATGGTTTTAGTTAAAATTTTTGAAATTTTCACCTCTTTTAATCCTAACTAATACAACATATATGTTGAAGTGGAGAAAGTACTTTTTACCTTATTCTGTTTTATTTAGTACGAATTCACCGTTGAATGAGGTTTATTCTATATATATTAAGCTTGTCTGTCCCATCTTCGGTGTCAACTTCGTCCAAAATCGCCCTATACATTTTACTCGTATATACACTGTTAAGAATAGTGAGGTGACATGAACCAATGGGCCTGCTTTCGCGGTGCCCATCGACCCGTCCATTTTCCATCATTTTATAGGCCTATGAGGAAACAGGGCGGGACCCGTACTCTTTGTAGTTGCTTCGACCCATAGAGCTGTGTTTGCCCAGAAGCAGAAAGTATGGGCCTCTGGCGACAATCTTCGTCTGCGAAATTTAATGTTGTGTGTTTGCTTTGCGTCGCTGAAGGGGTCCTAAACATCTGTTCCAGAAACTGCCCAAGCTTAGTAATCTGTACACGGTGCATGATGCCTTATGTGCGGAATCAGAGGCCTGCATTGCAGACTTACAAGCAGCCATACAATATGGTTTATCACGGATCATCCTAAAGACGGATTCCCTATCTCTGGTAAGAGCTCTCTGAACCAGCAGTGACTATGATCAAGCTCCGGGTGGGCCGCTCGCTATTCAGGGAAGCTCGAGCTGAGATTGCTTCGTCCTTCATTGAGGTTGTGATCGTCCATTCTAATCGCTCTTGTAACTTGTATGCTCACGATTTAGCTCGCTCTAGTGTGACTTGGGACCCGTGTGCCGTGCCAGTCTGTGACATGGAGCGACCCCGTCCTAGACTTTGTAAACAATCTTGTGGTTCGTGATTTTGCTAAACCCCGTATGAACAATGAATGAGCGGGCGCTTGAAGTTTCAAAAAAAAACTGGCCGGCGTGTAGCCTTAGCCCTCGGGTAGTCGGATGCTAAGCTTATCAGTTGTCACGGGGAGGGGCAATCCTACCCTGGGCTCGGTCGGTCCTGCTGGCCGGCGAATCTGAACCTGCGATAGGTCTCGGCAGGGTAGCATCGGTGACGTCTTCAGGTTTGTAACTCTAATGTCAAGCAATCCAAGGATGGTGGCGTTTGTAGCCTGAGAGATCAAGTATTTTTCTTTGAAGGATATTTTTATCAAGTTTGAGATGTGAGATGCCAAGCCACATTGTTCACTCCCATGGTGCAGTCCATATATAGCTCTTTTTTTTAAATGAACAAGGCAGAAGGACTGCCTGTTGTATTAAAAAAGAAAGTGAGCCAAGACAGGCTAGAACAAAATTGTACAAAAAACTATACAAAGGAGTATAAAAGAAAAACTCTCAGTGTCTGCCTATCAAAATTGCTAGATGTTTCCCTCCAGCCATAATCCACATCCCGCTTTCATCTTTTATTTTCTGAAGTAGCTGATTATGAGGTAACTCTTTGTGATTGAATATTCGTGCATTTCTTTCATTCCAAATTTCCCATGGAACTAAGATGATCATAGAACGCATTCCTTTCCTGGAGTGGCAAGGTACGGCTGATAGGGAGGTCCACCATTGATGAAGCGATTCGGCTTGCGACCAGGAAGGCAAAAAGAGGCCACTGAGTCCTATCGAAGCAGCAAGTTCCTCCCGAATACGCATGGAGTATCTGCAATGAGCGAGAAGATGGAGGACAGTTTCTGGCTCTCTACGACAGAGGGGGCAAACAGCGTTGTTGGGCCAACCTCTCGCCTGGAGCCTATCTGCCATCCAAAGTCTATTTTGGATGGCGAGCCATCCAAATAATTTGCATTTAGGTGGTTCCCAAACCTTCCAAATGAGTGTGCCAAAATTGGTTGTTGTTGACCCCAAGAATTGGGCTCTGTAAGCTGAGTTTACAGAATATTCACCATCAGCGGTGCTGCAATATTGCCACACGCCATATTGCCACGTACTCGATAAAGTGTTGTGCATTGAAGCCACGGTGCTGCAAGTTAAGATCCTTGATCCAGTTTTGATTTTGAGTGGCAACATAAAGGGATGTATTTTTTCTTTTAGAAATTTTGAAGAGGTTTGGCGCAATATCTTTTAGCCTTTGTCCTTGACTCCAGGCCCCATACCAAAAGGAAGTTTTCTTGCCATCCCCAATGGTAATCTTTGTTGCAGCTGCAAACATGAGGCGGTCAGTTCTGTTGCAGGGGATTTCTGACCCCCACCCAGGGCTTATCGCTTGACTTCCATTCATGCCACAGCCATCGAAGCCTAAGCGTTGTAGTGAACCTTCCCAAGTGTAGGATCCCCAGACCTCCAGAACGCGTTGGCCTTCTTGCATGGCTCCAATTAACTTTGCATTTTCCACCGGTCAAAGCTTTAGAACCGGCCCACATAAATTGTTTCCTCTTATTGTCAATTTCATCTAGCACCTCCTTGGGTGCTTGCAGGGCTGTGAGCTGGTAAACTGGTTGTGATGTGAGCACCGATTTTATCAGCGTTAGTCAACCTGCTGGAGTTGTGTTTTTTCCATTCCAAGAGATAAATTTGCTAACTGCCTTATCGATAAGGAATTGAAGGTCCACACGCCGTAATCGCGTAGTGGTGAGAGGTAAGCCCAGGTACTTGATCAGAAAGTGCACTTGTCTTGCTGGGAGGTCAGCAATGGAGCACCGTATTGGGACTACTGTGGACTCCTGAAAGTTTGTTAGGAGACCTGTTGCCTCACTGAATCAAGTAAGAATATTTGCCAAGGTGGAGATGACTTTCTTTCGAGGATTGATGAAGAGGGCTGTATCGTCAGCGTACATGGAGGTTCTAATGTTGTGTGTGTGGCCCCCTTAACTTTCTTAGAATGGCTCTCTGTTGCTAAGTCCAGGAGGCGTCGTAGCGGGTCAATGGCGATAACAAATAAGAGCGGTGAGAGGGGGTTGCCTTGCCGTAGGCCTCTGCCGTGCTTCAGAGGGGTGCAGGGGACTTCGTTGAGCAAAACCCGAGAGGTGGAGGTGGCAAGGAGTGAGGCAATCCAGTCCCACCATCTTGGAGGGAAGCCTAATCGCTGGAGAAGCATTCGCAAATAGTCCCATCTCACTGAGTCGAACACTTTAGTGATGTCCAGTTTAATGAAGAGGGCACATATGTTGTTTCTATGGAAGCTTCTGGCTGTGTTTCACACAGCCATGAAATTGTCATGGATGCTTCTCTTTTTATTAAATGCACTCTGTGTTGGCGACACTATGGTCTTCATGTACGGAGCAAGTCTTAGGCCAGAGCTTTGGCAATGATTTTGGCAAATGAGTGAATGAGGCTTATGGGCTGCCTATAGTCTGTCACATAATCAACGCCCTCTTTCATTGGTATTAGCACAATGTTCGCCGAGTTTAGAAGTGGTAGGCTCGAGATCTGTAGATTGTGGAAAGCAATCACCGCCTCCATAAAATCGCCTTTTATCACATCCCAGCATGCTCTGAAAAAAGCACCTGTATAGCCGTCCGGGCCTAGCGCTATGTCAGCTGGCATTTGGAAAATGGCAGTTTTGATTTCGTCCTCTGAGAAAGGATCATCGAGCGAGTGAAGGTTGAGTGCAGGCTGGTCAAGGTTGTCCCAATTGAGATCTAGTGTGCATTCTATGGGGCGCCCCATTACAGTGGCAAAGTGATCACGAATTACTTTTTCTTTGTCCTCGTGTTCGAAAGCTCATCCTTGACCCTTTTTCAACCGTTGGATATGGTTCTTTCTTCTACTGTCGTTGATCCTACGGTGGAAGAATTTTGAATTTGCGTCTCCCAGCTTGAGGTTCATGACCCATGAAGCTTGCTTTTTCCTAGCCCGCTGTATAACTGCAAGTCCTAGAACTCTCCGCTTTAAATTTGTTCCATATATCCTGACGAAGATGGTGATCTGGTTCGCCAAAAAAGCATGATGTCCCCATTTTGCATGCACCTTATGATGGCTATGAAGCTAGACATACATTTCACACGTATCCGAGGTTCCGACGATCGAGCGCTCCTTTTCATCTTCCCCAAAACATTGCCCCTGCTACTGCATGCAGGATAAGGGGCCATCAGTGGGGCTCAAGCCCACCCTACCATTCGTCGGTTGGCCATGCAGCCCCTTGTGATCCCAATAAATTTTTAGGAATAGTGGAAAACAGTAAGAAGAGATTAAAGACGTTGTGCCCTGCTAGAGTTTGAAGATGCGCACCTCGCCCCTTTGCCCCCACCAATCAATTTTTAGGAGTAGAAGAGAGGAAGAAGAGATTAAAGACGTTGCTCGCTGCTAGAGGTTGAAGATAATCCCTCTTCCCCTGATTTTTTGTTTGTGTCTGCCACTGCATGTAGGTTTGTAAGAATGGGTAGTAGAACCAACATAGAAAAAATTATTATGCAGATCCATTGCAGATAAGGGGCCAGAGATACACTGGTTACCTTGTATGCAAACATAAAAATACAAAGTTTAGTGTTTACATGTCATTCAAAATCACAATGACATTTAATTTATTCAAACAACATGAAGCATAGATAGTATTTTTTTAATTATAGTAAAACAGAGAGTAGTTGGAAGAAATAAGATGAGTTCATGAAATCAGACCATATCAAGGAGCTCTGACTTGAATGTTTTGCCCAGATGAATTCTAAGCTTCAAGACAGGCCATTCACCTAGTAGCTTCGTAAGAACGGGCAGTAGAATCGACATAAGGCAAATTGTTATAGCCAACCATAGGAGGCGAGGGGCTAAAACTGTGTATAGACCAGTTGCAAATGCTGTGGTGGTTGCTATGTAGCCAACCCACATAAGTTTCTTCGTAAAGGATCTGTAATGAACCAAAAACTCAAAGTCCTCCCATCTTGCTATTATGGATATGAAAGCAACAGCCAGCGAGGAGAACATTGCCAAGGAATCAGAGATCAAGAATGCCTGTAATGCAATCTTTCTTGCCATGATGGGTAGCCCCTCACTTCCAGCATCATTGCTATATCCTCCAGGCAAGGTGAAAGCAGCAGCAAAGGTGATTGTTGCAATGAGGATTGCCACTAAAGAAGTGTAGCTTGTATATGTCTGAGTCAATGTCTTTATATCCTTCCTTGATTCAGAAGTTACTTGATCCTTGGTTTGCTTATGAAGGTTATAAGTATCATTTGCTGCTTCAGGATCAGCTTTCAGCATAAGCATGGAGACTTCATTCTGCAAGGTCTCAAAGAAAGGTATGTGTGGAGCACACATCAGCACAATACTCAAAAAACACAATATTCTACCATTGTGTCCGCTAGTTAGTGGTAGCAAACTGTTTTTCTCAGGTGCTGATATATTTCTGTTACAATGTTTTAATAGTATCCTCTTGTTTAAAATAGAAGGCTACAGAGTACTTATTCATTTTGACAACCATATATCTTTAGTTGCTTACCTATCTGTCATTGATTTCAACAATTTAATGGTGCATATCTTGCGGTGGTTGTTGATTTGAACATGGTCATTTGTTTTTTTCCCCTCTAAAAAGTTTGTATGGATCGTTTATTAATGTGCACAGGATAAGTTTCCAGACTGCTATGCAATATATGTAAACGTTTAATCATTCGTAGTTGTATAAGTCCATAAGTGTCCAAATATACTCATAAGATATTAACACCCTCTATCTTGCAAATTGTTAAAAATTACCAAAAAAAAAGGAAAGAAAATCAGACTGCTCTGCCCCATAGTGTTGTTGTCTTTCAACCCACAATCATAAACTAGCACCCACTACTTAGTATACCGATATCAAGCATTTCTAGAGGCGGGCCAGTTTCCTACCACTAAGAAATACATGTGCATGCATTTTCTAGGACTTGAACTTGTGTCATCTGACCTCGCTCAAGTATTCCCTACCAACACACCACACAGTCACCTATGAGTGAATATACCATGACATCCCTTGTATCAACTTCTATGAATCTTTTATAAAATATTTGGCGACCTAAACTATCTCAAACGAAAACAAATCAATTAGAAAGTTTTAGATCGATCACATTGAGCACTACTACTTTGATATAGGTCATGTATCCATTCGAGATCATTTGAAAAAAATCGAAAACATAGATTTAGAATATGATGAGAACTTAAAACATATATTTAGGCTGATATTATTGTATTGTATTTGTATGTAATGAATATATACGTCGTCAAGGGATCGGACTGATGTAGTCAAGGGGACCGGAAAAAAAATGCAAGTCCAAGAGAAAATAATTAAGCGTACCCAGTTTAAAGTCTTGGCGTGGTCGCCAGATAGTACCCAGGTAGCCGGGTTACCCGAGTTGTTGAGCACTGTGACGTCAGTGTCCGGGTGTTGCAGCAAAGCTTTGACTATCTTGGGATTGCACTCTCGGACCGCGTCGTATAGAGGAGTCTCTTTCCCGTAGTCTCGCATGTTGACTAGCTTCCGAAGATGCTTTGACCCCAGGAAGAATTGCAGAAGCTCCATGTGACCACCCTGAACGGCTTGGTGAAGGCATGTCGTTGTGCCATCTGCAAGGGCGTAGGGAGCATCTGGGCAATGCTTGAGAAGCACTCGGGCAGCCCCGACGTATCCCCGACTTGCAACTGAAGCAAGAATAGGGATACCATTCGAGGTGAGTACGTACCCTAAGGACCAATCATGCTCCAGCAGCACTCTTAGCACGTCAATCTTGTCCCACTGTGCAGCCATGTGCATTAGAGTCACCTTGTGCTCGTCTTCTTCTCTGGCCAGCCCGGGACGTGTCTCCATGATCCTTTTTGCGACAGCTGAAACCACACATGCATGGCATCATCATACATTCAGAAGTGGCAATCCAGGTATGCATGTATAAATGTCTTCTCTTCTTTATATATATATATATATATATATATATATATATATATATATATATATATATATAAAGAAGAGAAGACATATATACATGCATACCTGGATTGCCACTTCTGACGGCAGCATGCAGAGCATTGTAGCCAAACGCTCCCCCGTGAGCAGAATCAGGGATCTCCAGCAGTTTCTCGGAGACCTCCGCGTAGTTCCTCATCACCGCGATGAACATGGGCTACTCGTCGTACCTGTTCACAGCTTTGGACAAGCCGGGCTCCGCGTCGATCAGCTGGAGGGCGAGCTTCCGGTGCCCGCTGCGGATGGCGTGGTGCAGCGCGTTGAACCCGCGCTTGTCCTGCGTCAGGATCGCCTCGCTCAGCCGCTCGTCACGGCAGCGCCCGAGGATGAACGAGGCCAGGGAGACGTGGCCGCTGGCCACGGCGGTGAGCAGCGGCGTCTCGCCGTCCGCGTTGACGGCGCCGAGAAGAGGTGCCGCCGGGGACGGAGACTGCTGGTTGGTCGTCAGCGCCAGGACGTCCCTGCAGAACCTCTCGTGGCCATGGATGCAGGCGATGTGGAGGCAGGTGTTCCCCTGAGGGGTTGTTCCCAGCAGCACCCCCGGGGTCTGCAGGGCCATGTGCTTCATTTCCGCGGAGTTGCCGCACACGGCTGCGCCCAGGAGACGTTGGTGGATTGCCAGTGATACTGATGGTGGTGGAGTCGTGGGAGCTCCTGATGATGAATTCATCATGGTTGCTCCATCGGAGGGTGTGGTTATGGCAGCTCCTGTCGAATTAACGGCGGCCGTAGCTGTTTGGTGTGCCGTCGTCTAAAATATAGCAAATATAAGAATGCTACTACTTGTTAGTAAACGTTTGATCGAATATAACGAATAAATTAAATCTAACTGGTCGGTTCGACTCCTGCTCCTGCTCCTGCTCCTGCTTATGCTAGCAATTTTTTAAAATATATAAGTGTTTTAAAAAGTTGCGGGAGTTGATATAAAATTATATGTGTAGTATATTAAAATATATAGGTATTGTTTTATAAAAAATAGAGTGCTTCAAATGAAACTACCTGCACAATATGTCATAAGGATTTTGTCGAAAAGTATAAACTTATATAAAGTAACTTGTCCTTTTAAAAACTAGCAACTTATAAAATTAAGTGCCATAGAGTTTCAATATAATTTAAAATGAATTATCGGTGTCATTTATATGTGGTTTGTTAAGGGAACATTTTATTTTCATTATCGATAAACTACAAAAATATATATTTATCACTAATGTATCCATGTATACTTGGTATAAATGGTGACACATAGCATCTATGTCTTGAATTTAACAGTAGTAGAACCCAAGTAATTAGAACCATATTTATAGTATAGTTTATGGTTATTTAATTCTTTCTCATAATAGCTTATACCGGTAATTTAGATTTAGATTCGAGGGATGTTTTAGTTTCTATTTGATAGAGGCAAATACAGCAAATTTAGATGCAATTAAAGGGGTTACTTTGTGCTATCTTCCATAATGGTAGAGTCAGGTAATCTAAAAGAAAATCTAGGGAAGATATTAATTAAAATATCTTTCAAGATGGTAAAGGTTAGTAGTTTAGATGTAGATTTAGGGGGTTATTTATTCCCTTTTTTAAATGCCAAAAGCGGTTCATTTTTAGAAAATAGAATATAGCCTATAATTATTATTCTCTATGATGATTAGAGTTGACGAACTAACTGCCAGATGTTTTTTGTTATTATGATAATTTGTAGGATTTATTCTTTTGCTAATGCATCTTGTAAGAATTAATATGGATGCTATGTTTAGATTCCTAGTTGTTTTCCCTTAGCATCTTGTGAGGATTAACATGGAGGCTCTCTTAGATGCCTCCAATTACTCATATTAAGATGGCACGAATTCTAGATCATTTGATTGTTTTCTTTGTAATTTCAATAGCACATATAGGCACACTCTAGCTTGCATTGTAGTGCCCAAGATATGAAATTTTGTTTCCATATATGAAAACTTGCAGAACCTACTATAATCTAGAAGCACATGTAGAGGGTACTCTGGGTTATTGTTTTATATAATATCAAATATCAGTAAATCCAGAAGCTTTTTTTTTTGTTATTTTTAATAATGGTCGAGTTAGTTTGTTTCTCATGAATAGTCAGAACCCACGAAATAGAAACCAACATAGTGGGTACTTTGAGTTTATCTTTTTCCTTAATATAATAATTGTTTAATTTAGATGTCCATTAGGCCTTGTTTGACTACACTCGTATTCACCTCAAACCACATGTATTAGGTTGGATTGGGGTGAAAAATTAACTAATTTCCACCCTAATCCACTCCAACATATGTGAATTGAGATGAATACGAATAGCCAAACAAGCCCTTAGGGTAGTTATCGTTATTTCTAATATTAGGGGAGGTAAATATGTCAGATCAAGATAAGGTTAGGCCAACCTTAATTAAATCATATTTTTCCTTGATTTTTTATTTAATTAAAATAAGGTTAGACGAAGCCCAATTAAATCTAACAAAAGTAGGCTGTGTTTTTTTTATTTGACATGAAGTAGGCTGTTTATTATTGCCTTATTGGCATGAGCACCATACAATTGTACATCCCATTATAAATGCAAGGACATATTTGCTACTAAAATATATATTTACGGTGAGAGAAAAAAAAAAAGCGTACCGAGATTAAAGCCTTGGTGTGATTGGCGGCATCAGGCAACGACCCGGCTTGCCGGGTCACCGGCGCTGTTAAGCACCGTTACGTCTATGTCCTGGTGAAGCTGTAAAGCAGCAACCATGTCCGGCTTGCAGTTTCTGACAGCGAGATGCAGAGCAGTTTCTCCGCTTCCATTTAGCATGTTAATCAGGTGGCCAAGCTGCTGTAACCCCAGGATAGATCTTACAAACTCTGTATGCCCACACAACACGGCAATGTGAAGACATGTCGAGCTGCTTGCATCGCAGTAGGGAGCATCTGGACAGTGTTCAAGAAGCCCTCGAGCAACACCACCATGTCCCTGAGATGCTGCGACACAGAGAAGAGTGTCACCGTCTGTGGTGGTTAGGTACCCCAAAGACGGATCATGCTCCAGCAATACTGTTAGCGCGTTAATCTCGCCGTCATATGCAGCCAGGTGCACTGGAGTGTGCCTATTCTCGTTCTCCTCTGTGGCTAGCCACGGACGTGTCTCCATAACCTTTTTAGCGATAAGCTGAAATAAAGCAAATCGAGGGACAAAAAAGAAAAAGGTTAAGCACTCTACTACATTGCATAATTGCATTGATGCAAGAACGTAGTACATAACACTGCCAAGATTTTGTAAAAAGATTCACCACAATGCAATGCTTATTAGTGCTATTCAGTTACCTAGATTTCCACTTCTGACAGCAGCATGGAGAACATTGAAGCCGAAAGCTCCAGAGTGAGCCGAATCAGGAACCTCCAGCAGTCTATCCGCCACCTCCGTGAAGTTTCTCATAGCCGCGATGAACAGAGGTGACTCGCTACGCCCGTTGACGGCTCTCGACAAGACAGGCTCCACTTCGACCAGCTCGAGCGCCAGCTTCGTGTGTCCCCTGCGGACGGCGTGGTGCAGCGCGTTGCACCCGTGCCTGTCTTGCCTCAGGATCGCCTCGCTCAGCTGCCGCTCACGGCAGCGCCTGAGCAGAGCAGAGGCTAGAGACGCACGACCCCTTGCCACGGCGGCCAGCAGCGGTGTCTCGCCGTCCTTGTTGACGGCGGAGAGGAGCGCCGGGGATTGGTCCAGCGCCAGGATGCTCTCGCAGAGTTCCTCGTGGCCCTGGATGGACGAGATGTGGAGGCAGGTGTTGCCCGGTGGAGTTGTCCCAAGCAGCACGCCCGGGTCAGGAGATGCCAGTTGTTTCAGTGATGCAGCGTCGCCTGATGTGGCTGCTTTCAGGAGACGTCGGTCCATAGTTGCCATCCCTTCTACACAAGATTACCGAGAACTTCTGATTTATCTGTTTATTACTATTTCACGACGACATAATCAATAGTATTTGCTATTATTTACTAGTATCTGCAGTTAGACTCTTTAAATTATACCCCACATTCTAAATTATAAGTCGATCGTTTTGTCTTTTCTAGATACATAGTGTTTATTATATACTTAGATATACACTGTGTCTAGATATATAGTAAAAGTATTTAGAAAACCAAAACGCCTTACAGTTTGGAACGGAGGGAGTATAAGTTTGTAACCAAGCAGTATAATAAAACACTACCTCCGTTGATTTTAAAAAGATACTCCCTCCATCCCAAAATTAATAAATCACCCGAAGTCAATTTGACCAACTTTATAGTGAAGAATAACAAAGCTTATGATACCAAATAAGTAGATTATAAAAATATATTTAATGGAATATCTGGTGATGCTAATTTGATGTCATAAGCATTGGTGGTCTTTTTTTTATAAATTTGGTTAAATATAAAATAGTTTGACTTAGGACAATTTTTAGAAGTTGATTTATTTTGGAATAGGAGAGTATACTAGTATCAAGTAGTAGTATTCAAACGTTGCAATGATTTTGGCAAAAGTATAGTTTTATACCATTCTTTTGTTCATTTCTATGGAGGCAATGCCATTGGCACATTAAACGCATGAAAGATAATAGTAATGCATTTCATCAAAGGGTAAGGCCAGTCTTAAAACAAGGACATGGAACAACATCTCTCAATCCAAAGTTTCATTCACTGTTTCATATGCTATCTATACGCTGTAGCATTTAATTCTTGAATGGTATTGTTATATCAAATGTGCCATATAAACAATATAGTCACTTGCATACTACATATACATATAATTTAAGTATTAGCATAAAAATGTCAAAAGTTTAACATATGATATAAGAAAATATATAATAGAGTCACATATGCAAAATAAAATACATATAGCGTATGGTAAATATGGGATGCGCGGTGCACAGCGAGAATGCAAGTCAGACAAGATGGGCAAAAGGTAAGGGGTGAGGTTTCGTTGGAAAAACAATGCCAGCCGGGTTTCGTGAGGATGAAAAAACTCATCTCCTCTTTCCTCTTAATTGTTATGTCACATCATCATTTATACAGTTAAAACTCCAAAATCTCACATCATATATATGGATGACTATGTTAAAAACTGTGTGTTACTCCAGGTATCAACTATACATCTTTCTTCATTCTCATAAGACATATAAACTATTATTATAAATTTAATTTGTTCATTCACCTTTTTGATTTGGGACTTTAGGTGGCACGTCCGCAGCGAAACTCTCTCCTATACACTGGTCAATACAGCGATGGGTGGCATTTGGCCATCAATCTCCCGAGCTCCTCTTTACTTTTCTAACACGCGTTATTTATTACATATTCACACTAGCCATGAAGAAACAAGGATACCAATAATACCTGGCTGTTGAATTGAATATGGCCGCTATAGCATGGACGCCAATAGATGATCCAGCAGCCACTTTTACGCACTCAAACTATTATTTTTTTCTCAAAACAAGTGAGGAGGCCACAGGGTGTTACAACGGATTAATCTTCTTAATATGAGAAAGAGGCTAGGCAGGCAAGGAACATATGTCACTCGCAGGCTCGCAGCACAGCCTTATTATATGAAACCGATCGACAAGTAAAGCACTGAAAGGGAAAGGGTAAAAGAAAAGGAAAAATAAAGATACCTAGATGGCTAGATTACTAGAACAAAGCAAAGAATCGATTACGCTTAGTTGTGATCTGTTACGTGATAAACATATACGGTTTTCAAGCATGGTGAAGTAAATGAAAAGATTATCCTGTCCTTTAAAAACACGAAAAGCGTATGCATGATCTAGAAGTGACGTTATGTGGTCTCCGAATTTTAATTATGACAGACAATTTTTCTTAGAAAATAGCTGTAATGTTAGATAAGTACTACTGTGAGACAAAAGTCCTTTCAATATAGATCTACCCCTATAATTTTTATGTCTCGAACAAAATGTTTTTAAAATTATTAAGTGTCGAAGTTCCATATGTTTAACCAGTTGGTCAAAATAAGTACTATTTGTTATCGGAGGTGCGCAATCTTCGGTTTCACTAGCTAGCTGCCCAATGCCGTCGCGTCACCTAATCCTATGCAACGCCCGCCTACGCCTTGCCGCCGCTTAAGTAGGTCGCTGTGAAGCCCAGTCAACTCCAAGGGCAGTGGCGGCTGGGTGAGCCTTCTTCCTTATCCTAGCATTTTTTTCCTACTCATCTCTTTCCTCTCCTCTTGTTCTGGCAACGACTAATCGGTACGGTATCAGGCCAATTCGCATGGGCGTCTCACATACTATGGTGGGATTCTTGTAGATCTGGTGGTGAACGGGATTAATCTTCTCAATGTGACAAAGAGTCTAGCTAGGCAGGCAAGGAACATGTCACGCGCTGCATAGCCTTATTATATATGCAACCGATCGACAAAAATAAAGCAGTTAAAGGGAAAGGGTAAAACGAAAAAGAAAAAAGGGGAAAAAATAAAGATACCTATATGCCTATCTAGATTACTAGAACAAAGCAAAGAATCGATTACTACGCTTACAGTAACAGCTAAAGTTGACATATACGTAGTAGCTAGTACGTGCTAGCTAGTCTGGTCCCAGTGACTCAAATCCATATGCTTCACATATATTATAAATAAATATTAACTATAAAGGACATGCATGTAAAAAGTGGGGTTAGTTGCTCAGTACTGTTGTGATCTGTTCGATCTACGTGATAAACATATACGGTTCAAGCATAGTGAAGTAAATGAAGAGATTATCCTGTCCTTTTTAATAAAACACGAAAAACATATGCATGATCTAGAAGTGACGTTATGTGGTCTCCGAATTTTAATTATGACCACAATTTTTCTTATCATAAAATAGCTGTAACGTCAGGTAAGTACTACTGTGAGATAAAAGTACTTTTCAATACAAATCTACCCCTATAATATTTATGTCTCAAACAAAATGTTTTTTAAATAACTAATAAGCGTCTAAGTTCCAAATGTTTGACTGGTCAAAATAAGTAATACTCCATCAGTTCCAAATTATAGGATGTTTGGACTTTTCAATATACATAGCTTTTGCCATGCACTTAAATATACACTATGTCTAGATATATAGCAAAAGCAATGTATCTAGAAAAGTCAAAACATCTTATAATTTAGAACAGAGAAAGTATTTGTTATTGGAGGGGCGCAATCTTTGGTTTCACTAGCTAGCTGCCCAACGCCGCCTTGTCACCTAATCCATGCAACGTCCTCCTATGTCTTGCCACCACTTAAGTAGGTCGCCGGGAAGCCTAGCCGATTGCATGGGCATTGGCGACTGGGCGAGCCTCTCACTCATCCTAGCATTTTTCCTACTCATCTCTTCCCTCTCTTCTTGTTCTGGCATGACTAATCGGCATGGTATCTAGCCGAATTCGCATGGGCACCTCACATACTATGGTGGGATTAGTCTAGATCCGATGGTGAATGGTACAATTCTCGATGGTCGGCTTGGTGGCAGTGCTTCCCTCCACGTCCATGGAGTGCATCAGTCACGGCAACGTAGTTGACCTCGCCTGCATGGGTGGTTACCGACACCTTCCCCGCGTGCTTGTTCCTGGCACGGTCTGTCCCCGGTTGTCCTTATTAGTTGTCACAGGTGTAATTCGATGATCTCGGCTGAGCTACGACATGGCTAGAGCAACCGGAACTTAAGGCCTGATTGTTCGGCGCCGATGTGGTATGGGACACCCTTCATCATCTTCGAGCTTTTGGTGTTAGGTCCTTGGTGTTTGGTAACGACGTGGTATGAGACATGCTTCGTCAAGGTTTTGCTGTGGTGGGTTGGTCTACGCTGGCGAAAGCTGTGCTAGTCTCTATGCCAGCCTTGATGTCAATAGCGCCTTTGGTCTATTAAGCCTTAAGTGGCCCACCTTTGTTACCTGAGGAGCCGCAGTCTCGGCCCACTACCATTCTTGGATTCACAGTATATAATAGAGGAAACCCTAGTTGAGATCACATTTCTCTCCCCCCACCACACGTAGCCATGGGCCGCCTCACATTTCTCCCATCCCTTCCCGTCCGCGTTGTTTAGTTCTCTCCCCACAGCCGCTCCCCTTCTACCGTCCCATCTCCCACTGGCAAATCGAGCAGGAGGCACGACACATCTAGCAAGCGGCATGACACGTCGTGCAGTGCTCGGGTATGCCCCTCTTGGCTACGACGCATGGGATGTCCCATTCCTAACGGCAGCGCACTGGTGTGGCCCCAGTCCACTTTAATTTCACTGGTGGATGTGAGCGCGAGGGCTAGGTGTAGCGGCACGGACCAACTTCCTCTCCTCTCAATATCGCTCACAGGCATGGACACACCTCTAAACCTTTCTCTCTCTTGCTTGCTCTCTATCTCTGGTGCGAGGATGCAACAAGATAGGTGAGGACGCGATGGGTCGAGGCAAGGAGATGACGATGTGCAAGGGCAAGGATGTGGTGTTGCATCACGATCCACGACGCGACAGTGAGCTTTTGCGGTGATCGAGCTCGGTACTAGGCTCATCGATGTGATGAATACTCGATTTTCATAGACAGACATGCACCGCCTCTATTATGGACAACATAGGCGCCTAGATAGAGGGGGCAAGGTGCCCACTTCTAATTAAAAATGTGTTACATCCATCTTTGATAATTGTTTTGGCAGACCATCACCATGGAAGTATTTCATGAGAGACTAAGAGTTGCACTCGGTCTGAAATCCAATGAGATTTGAGTCGTGGCTCGAGTCCCAATTGTTTATATTTTCAAGGCATATCTGTGCTCCTACTATATATATTCACGACTATTTCACTTTGGCATGTAACGTAATTGCTTAAGGCCCTGTTCGTTTGATTTTGAGATGGGAGGGATTGAAGGGGGTAGAGGAGGATTTTGACTTGCAGGGGATTGAATCCCTCTCAATCCTTTCAAACCCTCTTAGGTTTGGGATCAAACGAACAAGCCCTAAAGGAGAGATCGATACTGCTACATCATCTATCTAATAAATATACATCGTAAAAGCTAATCCTTCAATTTCAAAACACAAAAGTCGTTGAAGCTAGAAGCTTCATCAAACCATTCCAATTCTTCTTCCATATCCTTAAACATACCATCTTCTCTCCTAACACTTCCTCCGTAAAAAACTCTAACACAACAATCCATCTACAAAAGTATTTCAAGAAACTTCATCAAGTCGTCGAAATCGTCGTACGTACTGTCCATAGTAATATTAATATCTATACTAACTATAACTATACTAACTAATCTAATATTAACACCTATACAAGACTAACTACAATAACTAATTATACTAAATACAATAACTAACTAGACTCACTAACTGTACTAACTAAACTAACTAACTTTACTAACTAACTATACTACTATACTACCTATACTAACTAAACTAACTATACTTTACTAACTATACTAACTTTACTTATTGTACTAACTTACTATACTAACTAATCATTCAAACTAATTTTACATCTTAACCCTAATTAACAACAATTCAATCAACAAATACACACTGGAGTACCTTGACAACGAGGGGAAGATTGGGGCTTAGCCAAATCCCCCAATGGCGACGAGGTGGCCGTCGGCGGCCGTTGCGTGGCCCTGCCTTGCGCGCAACGACGGCGGGGGCGCGTGCGGGCTGTGCGTCGATGCACGGTGGCAGACCCATGGCGGCGGCGGCGGTCCTTGCGGCAGCAGGTGAGCTCGTCCTCATGGTGGCGGCGATAGTCCTCGCGGCAGCAGTTGCTCTTGTCCGCGGCGGCGGCACTATCCTCACCGGATCCTTGAAGAAGAAGAGGGGAAGAGAGGCCGAAGCAGGCAGAGAAGGACGGGGGAGGCAGGGGTAGGGAGGGGGGGAGAGGGAAGGAGAGGGAGAAAGGGGAGGAGGCAGGGGCGACGGGGAGAGGGACGGGGGGATAGGGAAGGGGAGAAGGGGGAGATGGAGGGGGGGAGAGGGAAGTGAGTGGGGAGGGCGAGGATCGGAGAGTGGCGGGCGCGACAGTGAGGGCGGTGGCGGGCGTGCGTGTGGCGCGGCGGCGGGCTCAGGGTGCGGCTCCTCTCTCCAACCGGTTCAAACGCCGAGTGAGACAAAGAGAGAGAAAGGGAAGCGAGGCTGAGCCGCGGGCCTGTACAAGGGCTGCCGCGCCGTGACGGACGACGCGCCAGACCTGCCACGTCAGTGGTCGCCGCAGCCATTGACTGCCCCCTGCTGCGCCGCCATGCATGGCGCGGTAGAGTGAAGTAGCCGCGCCGTGCAAACAGGCGCGTCCAAAAGTGTTAGTTTTGAAAAAAAATAAACAGTGTCAGTTTTAAAAATAGTTTAAAAAAAGTGTTAAAAAAAAAAAAATCGTATATGTGGATACAAGCACAACACATGCATCGCATAGCAGAGAAAAACACATGGGAGCATGGGCAGGAGAGCAAGCATTGCCTAACAGATGCAGGCGGAAGCTTTTTATCCAAAGAACAGTTTCCAAGTGTAAAATAAAACAGTAGTATTCTTGTGCACAACAAATTGCAAGCGAAAATGGTTTGCACCTGAGAAATAATACCTTATTGCCAAACAGGACCTAAAGGAGCAGAAAAATTCTACTTTTCTCTTATATTAATTGTGAATCACAGTACATACATAACGCTCACATATACGCAAGTAAAATAGAAATCTTATTTTCAATCTAAATACGCGACTTTGGCGTTAGGGGATTCCATGACATATTAGCTATTTGCAATGTATTATTGTCATTGTATTCCATGTCCTCCATTTATTTTTACAAGGCACATTAACATTTGGAAAAATCTTTGAAGTACACTCTGTTGCAAGATTAATCAGTTTATGAAATTTATATCAAATTTGAGTAATGGTTTTAGTTAAAATTTTTGAAATTTTCACCTCTTTTAATCCTAACTAATACAACGTATATGTTGAAGTGGAGAAAGTACTTTTTACCTTATTCTGTTTTATTTAGTACGAATTCACCGTTGAATGAGGTTTATTCTATATATATTAAGCTTGTCTGTCCCATCTTCGGTGTCAACTTCGTCCAAAATCGCCCTATACATTTTACTCGTATAGAAAATTGATCGGAGATTGGTTCAACTTAAATAGATAGATATTGCGTTTACCTGTTGTTCGCTTGAACTTATCAGTCATGGTACATTATTTTTCTCTCACAAAAAATCAGCCAACAGTACTTTTCAGCCTAGCTTTTCAGCGAAACGAACGGCGCTTTTTGCAGCTTCAACTCAAATCAGAACAAGTGAGAGCAAGGAATGCTAAATAGAAGCAGCTTCAACTCAAATCAGAACAAGTGAGAGCAAGGAATGCTAGATTGAAGGAAGATGGGTGGGTGAGTGATACTTAGAATAACAAGCAAATTTTAACAATCTAACCGTGAAGGAGATAACAAATAAAATGGGACTTGTGGCCTTGAGACGCAACCTACAAGGATGACTGTACTCAAACCTTTTTTTCCCTTTTACTAATATACAAAGATGTACCACTATTTTTTCTTTGGTTTTTGCTGATAAAACAAAGATGTACCACCTTCCCTGTATATATGTGAGAAAACTTAGTGAAGGTCAAGCTCGTCCATTTTCCAATGGGCCAATGGGCCTGCTTTCGCGGTGCCCATCGACCCATCCATTTTCCATCATTTTACAGGCCTATGAGGAAACAGGGCGGGACACGTACTCTTTGTAGTTGCTTCGGCCCATAGAGCTGTGTTTGCCCAGAAGCAGAAAGTATGGGCCTCTAGCGACAATCTTCGTCTGCGAAATTTAATGTTGTGTGTTTGCTTTGCGTCGCTGAAGGAGTCCTAAACATCTGTTCCAGAAACTGTCCAAGCTTAGTAATCTGTACACGGTGCATGATGCCTTATGTGCGGAATCAGAGGCCTGCATTGCAGCCTTACAAGCAGCCATACAATATGGTTTATCACGGATCATCCTAGAGACGGATTCCCTATCTCTGGTAAGAGCTCTCTGAACCAGCAGTAACTATGATCAAGCTCCGGGTGATTGCTTCGTCCTTCATTGAGGTCGTGATCGTCCATTCTAATCGCTCTTGTAACTCGTATGCTCACGATTTAGCTCGCTCTAGTGTGAGTTGGGACCCGTGTGCCAGTCTGTGATATGGAGCGACCCCCTCCCAGACTTTGTAAACAATCTTGTGGTTCGTGATTTTGCTAAACCCTGTATGAACAATGAATGAGCGGGCGCTTGAAGTTTCAAAAAAAACTGCTACCGCTACATATCTCTTCATTCGCAGCTCATCGCCATCCACAGCGGACGGCGTGTAGCCTTAGCCCTCGGGTAGTCGGATGCTAAGCTTATCAGTTGTCACGGGGAGGGGCAATCTTACCCTGGGCTCGATTGGTCCGGCTGGCCGGCGAATCTGAACCTGCGATCGGTCTCGGCAGGGTAGCATCGGTGACCTCTTCAGGTTTGGAACTCTAATGTCAAGCAATCCAAGGATGGTGCCGTTTGTCCCTGAGAGATCAAGTATTTTTCTTTGAAGGATATTTTTATCAAGTTTGAGATGTGAGATGCCAAGCCACATTGTTCACTCCCATGGTGCAGTCCATATATAGCTTTTTTTTAAATGAACAAGGCAGAAGGACTGCCTGTTGTATTAAAAAGAAGTGAGCCAAGACAGGCTAGAACAAAATTGTACAAAAAACTATACAAAGGAGTGTAAAAGAAAAACTCTCAGTGTCTGCCTATCAAAATTGCTAGATGTTTCCCTCCAGCCATAATCCACATCCCGCTTTCATCTTTTATTTTCTGAAGTAGCTGATTATGAGGTAACTCTTTGTGATTGAATATTCGTGCATTTCTTTCATTCCAAATTTCCCATGGAACTAAGATGATCATAGAACGCATTCCTTTCCTAGAGTGGCAAGGTACGGCTGATAGGGAGGTCCACCATTGATGAAGCGATTCGGCTTGCGACCAGGAAGGCAAAAAGAGGCCACTGAGTCCTATCGAAGCAGCAAGTTCCTCCCGAATACGCATGGAGTATCTGCAATGAGCGAGAAGATGGAGGACAGTTTCTGGCTCTCTACGACAGAGGGGGCAAACAACGTTGTTGGGCCAACCTCTCGCCTGGAGCCTATCTGCCGTCCAAAGTCTATTTTGGATGGCGAGCCATCCAAATAATTTGCATTTAGGTGGTTCCCAAACCTTCCAAATGAGTGTGCCAAAATTGGTTGTTGTTGACCCTAAGAATTGGGCTCTGTAAGCTGAGTTTACAGAATATTCACCATCAGCGGTGCTGCAATATTGCCACACGCCATATTGCCACGTACTCGATAAAGTGTTGTGCATTGAAGCCACGGTGCTGCAAGTTAAGATCCTTGATCCAGTTTTGATTTTGAGTGGCAACATAAAAGGATCTATTTTTTCTTTTAGAAATTTTGAAGAGGTTTGGCGCAATATCTTTTAGCCTTTGTCCTTGACTCCAGGCCCCATACCAAAAGGAAGTTTTCTTGCCATCCCCAATGGTAATCTTTGTTGCAGCTGCAAACAAGAGGCGGTCAGTTCTGTTGCAGGGGATTTCTGACCCCCACCCAGGGCTTATCGCTTGACTTCCATTCATGCCACAGCCATCGAAGCCTAAGCGCCGTAGTGAACCTTCCCAAGTGTAGGATCCCCAGGCCTCCAGAACACGTTGGCCTTCTTGCACGGCTCCAATTAACTTTGCATTTTCCACCGGTCAAAGCTTTAGAACCGGCCCACATAAATTGTTTCCTCTTATTGTCAATTTCATCTAGCACCTCCTTGGGTGCCTGCAGGGCTGTGAGCAGGTAAACCGGTTGTGACATGAGCACCGATTTGATCAGCGTGAGTCAACCTGCTGGAGTTGTGTTTTTTCCATTCCAAGAGATAAATTTGCTACTGCCTTATCGACAAGGAATTGAAGGTCCACACGCCGTAATCGCGTAGTGGTGAGAGGTAAGCCCGGTACTTGATCAGAAAGTGCACTCGTGTTGCTGGGAGGTCAGCAATGGAGCACCGTATTGGGACTACTGTGGACTCCTGAAAGTTTGTTAGGAGACCTGTTGCCTCACTGAATCAAGTAAGAATATTTGCCAAGGTGGAGATGACTTTCTTTCGAGGATTGATGAAGAGGGCTGTATCGTCAGCGTACATGGAGGTTCTAATGTTGTGTGTGTGTCCCCCTTAACTTTCTTAGAATGGCTCTCTGTTGCTAAGTCCAGGAGGCGTCGCAGCGGGTCAATGGCGATAACAAAGAAGAGAGGTGAGAGGGGGTCGCCTTGCCGTAGGCCTCTGCCATGCTTCAGAGGGGTGCTGGGGACTTCGTTGAGCAAAACCGAGAGGTGGAGGTGGCAAGGAGTGAGGCAATCCAGTCCTGCCATCTTGGAGGGAAGCCTAATCGCTGGAGAAGCGTTCGCAAATAGTCCCATCTCACTGAGTCGAACGCTTTAGTGATGTCCAGTTTAATGAAGAGGGCAGGGATGTTGTTTCTATGGAAGCTTCTGGCTGTGTTTCGCACAGCCATGAAATTGTCATGGATGCTTCTCTTTTTAGTAAATGCACTCTGTGTAGGCGGCACTATGGTCTTCATGTACGGAGCAAGTCTTAGGCCAGAGCTTTGGCAATGATTTTGGCAAATGAGTGAATGAGGCTTATGGGCCGCCTATGGTCTGTCACATAATCAATGCCCTCTTTCATTGGTATTACACAATGTTGGCCGAGTTTAGAAGTGGTAGGCTCGAGATCCGTAGATTGTGGAAAGCAATCACCGCCTCCATAAAATCGCCTTTTATCACATCCCACATGCTCTGAAAAAGCACCTGTATAGCTATCAGGGCCTAGCGCTTTGTCAGCTGGCATTTGGAAATGGCAGTTTTGATTTCGTCCTCTGAGAAAGGATCGTCGAGCGAGTGAAGGTCGAGCGCAGGCTGGTCAAGGTTGTCCCAATTGAGATCTAGTGTGCGTTCTATGGGGCCCCATTACAGTGGCAAAGTGATCACGAATTACTTTTTCTTTGTCCTCGTGTTCGAAAGCCCATCCTTGACCCTTTTTCAACCGTTGGATATGGTTCTTTCTTCTACTATCGTTGATCCTACGGTGGAAGAATTTTGAATTTGTGTCTCCCAGCTTGAGGTTCATGACCCATGAAGCTTGCTTTTTCCTAGCCCGCTATATAACTGCAAGTCCAAAAACACTGGCCCATCCGCAGCAATCCACTCCCTCCTCCTCCCCCACGAGCCCCGTCTACCTCCTCCCTTCCTTCCCCTTCGTCTCTGGCGTCTCCAGCCGGTCGGCGATTGGATTCGGCCGCCCTGGCCCCAGATCTGCTGCTCCCACCTCCAGATCCGCCCCCTCTACCGCCTACTCGCCTCGGCTGGTTGGGCGCATGTCCTGGATGCAGTTGTGGCTGGCCGGGCCATGCCTGCCTGGCCGGCCGTGGCGATCGGGGCGACGGCAGCCAAGCCAGCCCCTCCAGCACGGGTGTCTGCTCAACTAGACAGCGGCTTGCCACCCCCATCGCTGGATTCTCAGCCTCACGGCAAGATCTGGTGGTGTTGCTCTCTGCTACGGCGCTCTTCCTCTTGTGCATGTGTTGGGACCCTAGAGCGCGGTTTGGCCGCAGGCATGCCGGCGGCGAGGCTGCGTGCCTGTGGGTGGTTTCTTCTTCACGTTCGAGCATGGTGCACGCAGTTTGGCCGCAGTGAGCCACCAGTGGGGCTGTGTATCCATGGGCGCCCTCCCCTGTTGGGGAGGGCAGAACGCCGGTTCTTCAGAGTGGTGGTGTCACCCATGCCTGTGCCCGCGGTGGCAGTGGCAATGTGGGGCGACGTCAGGGCGTCAGCTGCAGGAGCACTTGCAAGGTTCTGGGCAAAACCTCAGCCCTGCTCTAGGCTGGGCCAGCGACAACAATTTCCTTCTTGAAGGCGTCGCTGAAGAACCTCGCCGTCGCACTAGGCCTCTCGCTGCTGCTACACAACGTCAAGGTGGCGGCCTCTCCGTGGCTCCTTGAGGTGGAGGTGGGGCTCCTCGCCTTTGTCGGCCTCAGGTATGGCCATTGGTGCCAGTATTTGTTCGCAGTGCCCAAAATATCGCTACCAGTGTACTTACTCCACCATATC
>NC_089589.1:34159028-34274736 GCF_019320115.1 Miscanthus floridulus | reverse complement strand
ATATCTATGTTTCATCACCACCTCACTGGCCTCATTGCTGCTACAAGCTGTTAAACCTCATTTGTTTAATTAGTTCGCAAAGGCAAACCTATTAATAACACTAGTGTAATAATCAATTACAAAGTGAAAACTGTATGGCAATTATTACATAGTAAATGCACCAGTGAGATGGGGCAAGCCCCACGGACGGCTCTTTCATGACTTGCTCGATAAATTCCCTATCCAAGGGGGTCGGAAGGGGTTGCGAGGATTTAAATCCTTATCAAACCGAACAAGCCCTTAATGCGTCTCACATGGCAATTTTTTCGGACCAACACTTGGTGATAAATATAATCCAAAGGCGAGTTAATAATACCATCCCATTCATTTCTTTTGTTGCACCATATAATAAACTTTGATCTCGTTGCTTGTAGCGATCGATGACAACAACTTAACAACCATCAGATGTTGAGATGCATATATATATGCATGTGCGACTTTGATATCAGAATCCTAGTCTACTATTTGGTTAGTTATCAGGAGATAATAATATATATAATTGTTGGAATCTTCGTCGCAGGTAAGCATCCGCGGAGAGTATTCTCACTAAGACTTGGGAGGTGTGGACGGCGAAGTGCTACATAGGCCCATGTGGCACTGATGCAAAAAATAAAAAATAAAAAGAGAGAGAGAGATATACAAGATCCCATCTTGCTTTGCATTGATCCAGGTGGCATATATATATGGGTATGTCTGTGTCCGGCACCGTGGCGAGACTGGTGAGGCTGTAGTCTATTAGCCAGCTCACCGGCCGGTACCATGTGGTCTACAATATATGGTAGAGTTGACCATCTTTGGGTGTATGGTTGTTTGATTTGCATACATCTCTTGTGCAATCATATCATATCAGTGGCACTACTAGAGGGTGGTCTCAATGATATATCAATCACACATTATCATTTTGTCCTAGTGTGTTTTACCACGTAGCTAGATATTTAAAGTTACTCTTACAAATTAAAAACCTTATTATTTATTTTATGATGTTCATAAGATCTTTTAAATCTTTTTGTATTGTGTGTTTGGATAAATACTATCCTATTATGTGTTGGCATGTTAAGACACTGTTAAAATAATTATGTTCAGTTAGACCACCATATCTTAAAATCCTAGCTAACCCACTAAATCAACTGTTTGGGGTTACCCAGTTAGATAAAGAAGGTTTGTTTGCTCGCACCATCCACTTTCTAATTTCCCAGCTTTAATGATGGGATAGATGAAGACCACAAGATTGCTACCTGTTGATATTTATTTTGATCTATTTGTTAATATAATTTCCTTGTGCTTTAAGTAAATCATTCTTCAGTAGTGTTATCCTAAACACTAAATGGTAAACAGTCGGTCACTTGCTGTTAGCCATTATTCGGTCTAAACAACCACTTAAACGAGCAACATGGCTGGTTAAACGGGATAAATAGCCAATTAAACGGAAATGACGTACCAGTGTGTAGAGTTTAAGCAGTGTGTAAACATGCTAAATGACCATTTAGTCAGAATATTTTGATGGAAGTTATACCAAATCATGTGTAAGAAGAAGCTAAGGTAGATAGCAAAAGGTAACTGCATTCATGGTGTAAATAGGATTTTAATCCTCACATGCATGCATATAGGGCTAAATCATGTAGGATTATTCCCATCACTTCTTCCTCACAACCGACAAAACATATATCTATGTTTCATCACCACCTCACTGGCCTCATTGCTGCTACAAGCTGTTAAACCTCATTTGTTTAATTAGTTCGCAAAGGCAAACCTATTAATAACACTAGTGTAATAATCAATTACAAAGTGAAAACTGTATGGCAATTATTACATAGTAAATGCACCGGTGTGATGGGGCAAGCCCCACGGACGGCTCTTTCATGACTTGTTTGGTAAATTCCCTATCCAAGGGGGTCGGAAGGGGTTGCGAGGATTTAAATCCTTATCAAACCGAACAAGCCCTTAGCGTGTCTCACTTGGCAATTTTTTTGGACCAACACTTGGTGATAAATATAATCCAGAGGCGAGTTAATAATACCATCCCATTCATTTCTTTTGTTGCACCATATAATAAACTTTGATCTCGTTGCTTGTACCGATCGATGAGAACAACTTAACAACCATCAGATGTTGAGATGCATACATATATGCATGTGCGACTTTGATATCAGAATCCTAGTCTACTATTTGGTTAGTTATCAGGAGATAATAATATATATAATTGTTGGAATCTTCGTCGCAGGTAAGCATCCGCGGAGAGTATTCTCACTAAGACTTGGGAGGTGTGGATGGCGAAGTGCTACATAGGCCCATGTGGCACTGATGCAAAAATAAAAAATAAAAAATAAAGAGAGAGAGATATACAAGATCCCATCTTGCTTTGCATTGATCCAGCTGGCATATATATATGGGTATGTCTGTATCTGGCACCGTGGTGAGACTGGTGAGGCTGTAGTCTATTAGCCAGCTCACCGGCCGGTACCATGTGATCTACAATATATGGTATATTTATCTGCTCGAGCAAACACCCACTTCTGAAGCACGGGGAAGACACTGTGTATTTATATGTATCTGGGTTTCATCATCACCTTGTCACCGGCCTCATTGCTGCTGACACACAAGCTGTTAAACCTCATCCCATCTGCTGCATTATTGTTTGTTTGGATTGGAACCCGGATTGTCCGATTGAGTACATGGTAAAGTTCAGTCCTTCCTGTTGTTCGTGGTAAATACATATAATCTGTTGTTACTGTTGCTCTTGACTTGTGAATATAATGCATGAATGGTTTGTTTGCAGGAACCCCAAATGATCACGACAGCTTATGGCGGAGGACTAGGAGTAGGAGCAGAGCAAGTACTGCCTGCTGGTAAGTTGAACGCCTATGTCTCTCTCTCTCGCTCGCTCTTCCTTTCCCTCTCCTTTATTTGTGCATGCTTATGGAGCACAACGTTTTTGTTACCATCAGAGACAGTAGCAAGGATATCGGGTTACAGCACAGCAGCAGCTATGACGCCAACGGATGTCACTCTCCCAGTGTTAAGAACAATCACTAACAATTTCTCTCAGGAGCGAAAACTTGGTCAAGGCACATTTGGACAAGTCTACCTGGTACTGCATTTTACATTACACACAATTGCATTAATTAGGATATTAATATGGTTTTCGACATAATAATTTAACTAGCAAAATCTATGATAATATAATTTCTTGAACGAAAAAATGTATACATTTTTAAGCAATTTTCATAATGAATCTATAATATAGGAGTATATGTCAATCTTGTCAGTTTCTCAGATTCCATAGATATCCCTAAAAGTATTTAAACAACAATATAGTTTCTAATAGATACAGTTATATTTGATACAGGAGGTAGAAGTATATATAGTGAGCTATAGAAGACCTAGATCCATCATACATCAGCAGGACATCTATCTATCGAACCGTTGTTGTCTTCCTGTTGCTTCCACTTGAATCCTCCCTGGCCCGGCCCCCTCGCTCCTCATTGATCTCTCCACACTTTTATTCATCAGTAAGGGCTTGTTGGTATGCCTATGTATCCACTTCTATCCATGTGTATTGGGGTGAATTGATGTGGAATTTAGTTTAAATTCCACACGAACCCACCCGAACACATATGGATTGAGATGGATACATGGGCATCCAAACAAGGCCTAAATGGCTTTTATTGATCTCACAATAGCACTTTTTTTTGTTATGTTATATTTTAATTCCAATAGTTATGATTAGGGTTCGTTAGAAAAAACTCGTAACTTGTTCGCTCGGTTCGTGGCTGCCTCATCTCCGCTTCTCTCATTGTATATTCTTTTAAGAAGCCAAGCTCCAGTCTCAGCTCGTAAAACAACGACGACCAAAGCAGCCAGTTCATGAGCCAATAGCCAATAGCCCAAGCTATTAGACAATAACGGAGCACCTCCAGCACTTTGCCGCTAAGGGGACAAGCCCAACTTATTTCCTCTACTAGCCCTATCGAGGAGATGGGGCCTGCGTCGAGATATTAGACTCTCTCCTTCTCATCACTCTTGCGCCACTGCAATCTCAGTTGTAGGTTGTAGCACAGCCCAACTCCATCTCCCATGACAACTAAAGCACCAACGACAACGAGTGAAGGGGGTGCAAGGATGTGGCCGTCCATCAGAGAGGGCCAGGCCCTTTCCTTCTATTGCTAGGAGTCAACCCCACATTGTGTATGAGATCGTGGTTGGAGTACTCCCCAAAAACCTAATTGTCGCCCTTCACCTGAGCAGATGAACACAGAGGCGGAGTGTAAAGAGGCGGTTTCGAAGGCCTCTTCTGGAGTTGTAAAGAGACATATTCTTTTAAGAGTACTCCAGAGTTTCATAGTTTCCAGACATATTTTAACCGCCTCTTTACATGCCTTGTTGACTTCTTGTTATCCTTAGAACTGTTTACTTTAATTATCATAGTTTATAGAAATAGCCAGTATAGGTTTTCAACTACCGATAAATCTAGAAGGAGTTCACCAAGCCACTCAACCTTAGCAGTGGCAATATCTAATTCTATGAGTTCTGCTTCTATTGTTGACCTCGTTAAGATGGTCTGCTTTCAAAACTTCCATGAAACAACGCCACCTCCAAGTGAGAACACATATTCACTTGTGGCATAAATCTCATCAGCATCAGATATCCAATTTGCATCACAATAACCTTCTAGTAGCCTTGGGTACCCAGTATAGTGAATACCGTAGCTCATAGTCCCTTTTAGATAGCGCAATACCCTCTCAAGAGCAAGCCAATGATCACCTCCTGGATTAAAACAAAATAGCTGAGTTTGCTCACATCAAACAAGATGTTAGGCCTCGTTGCACTAGCTAAATATGTAGCACCCGGTTTTAAGAAGAAAACCAGATACACACCATATGTGAGCCCAGGAAGTCAAATCTCACATATAGCTACAAATAAGGGTAATATCAATAGACAATGCTCAATATACAACATACTTAGTATAAAGAATATAACCTTAGATAGCAACCAGTGGAAAGACAACTCCGATCTTCGGGTGAAGACTCCAATTTCACAGGGACAAATAACTGGTTGATCACAGGCCTAACGCCTCCAGACTAGCAATCTGGTACCCATCCAGGATTTTTATCCAAATAATTAAAAAAAATAAAGCAAGCGTAAGTACATGTCGTACTCAATAAATATAACACGGGGTTCATGAGGCTCAAAAGGCTGACACTGGTTAACCGTGATTAGCTTTTAATGAGTCACAATTTTAGCAATTGGGTGGCAACAAGTTTTTTCACAAGCCCATGTAAACATGAATAATGAATAGCATAAACAGTAATCATTAGTGAGTATCTTTATCATCAGTATCATCAGTGTTCATCATCTATTCTGTAAGGGTTCCAAGGCCGCTCGCCAACCTCTTGACCCACTACAAAGAAAGGTTGGCAGGGTTCACTATGAAGCCTTTCAAAGGTTCGTCTAACAAGTTAGGGCCACTAAGGTTTCCCCATCAATAAGCATGAACCCCCTCCGAGGAGTGACTAACAAAATACCAAGAAACCAAAGTGCACCCTCTTGGTAGGGCGAGATCATACCTGTCGAAGCCCCTCTTGCACCATAAAGGTAACCACTAACAAGTTAGAAAAGGTCCTCATACTGAGCTAAAGCCAGAGCCATGTAGCCCTCACAGCTGTACTGTAAGTCCCGGATGTTCGCTTATAGATAAGTCCTTAGGGAATGGAATCTACAACACCATAAAATAGACCAATGCTCTAGCTCCCTGGTTCCATGTTGCTAAAAAGCATATTTTGGCATTTATTGCATATACCATTAGTCAAGTTACAAGATCATGGTTGTAGTTGAGCACTAGCATCATACTACCCAATGCAATACCTCATAGGTAATAAGGAATCCAAGATATCAAATAGCTAGGGAAATTACTACGGTTGCCAAGGTAGACACATGCTTATGATTAGATTATTAAAGTGAATAGGACAGTAAGGAAGATCCCATGCTATACTTGCCTTAAACTTAGATCCTTCTTCTAGTCCAAACCCTTAATGAACTTCTTCTGGATTCACCACATATAGCTCACCAACTAGTCATGATCATAGAACACCACACAAGCATTCATGCAATCATAAAACTAAATTAGAACAGTACACCAGACAATAAAAGGCATGAAAACTAATCTACGCATTGCTATGAGCACACAGATGCGAAAAACACGCTAATTGGAGTTATAACGAAAAAGTTATGAATTAAACAAGATTTCCTTTAATAAAATAATAGATTAAATCTAACCTCAAATTTCAAAAGTTGAAAATATATTTAACAGTAGGATGAACATGTAAATTATGCAATTACGAATCTAACGTAACTTGAATGGATCAAATCAGAGTTAAAACAAAGATTTTATAGCTAAAACAAGATTAGTGGCAAAACTGTAAATAGATGAAAGCGTATTTTGGATCTAACCGAAGAAACTACGTTTTCAAAAGAAGAAAACGTATTTTGAATCTAACAGAGGGATTTTACACTTTCAGAAAGAGAAAACGTATTCTGAATCTACTAGAAAGAAACTACGCTTTCAGAATAGAAAAACGTATTCTGGAAGTTCGCCATGGACTGCGGGTTATATTACGTGAAACTACATGGGCTCTTTTGCAAATAAACCCAGTGAAGGGGTACGGGCGATCTTGGACCGTTGGATTGAATTTGTATGGCCCAGATTAGAAAGGAGGGGGAGAGAGAGTCACCGGCCGGAAAAGAAAACCGGCGCGGCGGAGCTCCATTACCGGCGGCGAGAAGCTCCCCGGAGCGCTTGGTTTGGGCCCTAGAGGCCACGGTTTGACAAGCCGAGAGCACAGGGAATAAGAGGAGAAGACGGCGAACTCACCTAGGGCCTTCTTGCGGTCGACGGCGGGTCTACGGCGTCGGGCAGCGCGGCGGCGATGGCGACGGCGATGGCAAGAGAAGGTGGAGAAAAATCTAATTTACTACATGAGGGATTTCTCAAACTAGGGGCTCCCTTACGGTAGTTTTGGTGTGCTTTCCCCAAGGGGTTGGTACATATTTATAGGGAGAAAAACTCCCTACATCTACATCAACTAGCAATATGGTACTAATTGATGTTGCACCCTCCACATTTACTAATGGATCTAAATAATCATTAAAGCCCATTAGTAAATAAATGCATGAGCCTTTAAGATTTATTAGCATTATTGTACATGGGCTTTGAGAGTTGGTTGGAAAATGAGATATATTATTTATTTTCGGAATTAATTAATTTCACGAATAAAATAAGTCTATAAAAGTCCAGAATTGATATTTAAGCCACAAAAAATACTCCGAGATCTCCAAAAATTTGGGGAAAATTGTCAGAGACACTTTGGAACAGGATGAACCCAAATAAAGTATTTAGAGCCCATGATAAGATAATTTGAAGCATCTAAAAATTAAATTATGCTCACAGACAAATAGGAACAAGTTATAGAAAAACCTGAAAAAATTCCCGAGAAGTTTGTAGAGATTGATTGACGGGCGAGGAACTGAAAGGAGTAATTTGCGTTACAAAGAAAAGATTTTAGAAAGCTCCCAATAAAAACTTGAGCTGAGAAACAAAGAATTTGATTGTAGAGAAAGATAAAGGCATGCCGAAGAATGAAAATCGACCTACTAACATATTTTAAAGACTTTGCTCACTCTCAACACACAAAGAAGCAACAAGCAAACATCACATCATCCAAATGCCCGTCAAAATTAGAAAACTTCAAAAATTCACATTTTTCCTATAACTAAATTTGCGCTAGCTCAAACTAAACTTGGTAAATTTTATCCAAATATTAAAATAATTCATTTTATTTAGTGTTTTCTATGCACAACCCAAAATCGGAAATTTTGGGGTGTGACAAAATACATAAGTAAGCCGATGATTTGTGAATATCCCAATTGACCCCATGCTAATCTTTGATTTTTCTTCAATAGCACATTTGGGTCATAAGGAGTTAGAGCAGGTTTGCAATCACTATAAGCGACTCAACACCTTTTCCACATATTGGATTGCACAAGTGTTAACCTACCATTTCCTTCTCTATGTAGCTTTATTTTAAGAATAATAGTAGCTTCTTCCAAATCTTTCATTTCAATGTTACTAGACAAAAAGTCTTTCACTTCCTTAATCACAGTAAGTTTGTTTCCAAAAATTAGTATATCATCAACATATAAGCACAAGATCATACCTTCTCCCCCACCGTACTGATAGTAAACGCATTTACCAGCTTAATTCACAACAAAATCGGCTAATGTCAAAGTTCTGTCGAACTTCTCATGCCACTGCTTAGGTGCTTGCTTTAGGCCATACAAATATTTCAATAGTTTACACACCTTTCCCTCTTAACCATTTGCTACAAATCCATAAGAGTGATCCATATAAATCTCTTCCTCAAACTCTCCATTCAAGAAACTTTCTTAATGTCCATTTGATGAGCAAGAAGACCATGTGAGGCTGCCAAACACTCTTATAGGCGTCAAATGAGCAACTGGTGAATAGTATCAAAATAATTTTTGCCTTCTTTCTGGGTATAACCTTGGCAACAAGCGTTGTCTTATACTTCTTAATAGTACCATCAAGCCTAAACTTTTTCTTGAACACCCATTTACATTCTATAGGTTTGCACCCGTAAGGACGATCAACATCCTCCCAAGTTCCATTAGACATAATAGAGTACATCTCACTCTAAACATCTTCCTTCCACAAGTCAGTGTTAAGAGATGAATATGCCTCTTCTATGGTTTTAGGAGTGTCATCCATGAGGTATATAATATAGTAATCACCAAAAGATTTTGCTGTCCTCTATCTCTTGCTCTTTCGAGTAACTATATTATTATCCTCCTCAAGATTTTCCACATGGGTTTCACATCAGTGTGTTTTATCGGTTCATGCAACTATGGAAAGTGATATAGATTCATGACTAGAAGTGCTAGGAGTATTTTTCATAGGAAATTCACTCTAAAAAATGGTGGCATCTCTAGATTCCATAATGGTACCAACATTCATATCAGGTATTCTAGAGTTTATTATTAAAACCCTATAACCCATGCTGTGTATAGCAGTTTTTGATCCAAGCTTTTGCTTTTTGTTAATTGGATCATTCACTTTTGCTAAACAACCACATGTTCGTAGGTCCAAAAAATTTAACCTCTTCTTCTCCCATTCCTTGAATGGTGTAATTTCTTTGTTCTTTGTGGTAACTCTATTCTGAATAGGACACGCTGTCAAAGATAGCCTCACCTGACCATTACTTAGTAAGTCACTTTGTTTCTAACATGGCATTAACCAACTCAGTTAGAGGGCGGTTCTTCCTGTCGGCAATCCCATTGGATTGTCGTGAGTATGCTGTGTCGTCTCATGAATAATACCATGCATGCTTCATGCAAAACTCAAAAAAATCTTTTTAGAATTATTCTCCCCCACGATCATACCATAACCGTTTACTTTTCTTCTCAAGTTGGTTTTCTACTTCACCCTTAAAGATCTTATATGCTTCATCGTTTGATTTTAACAGATACACATAGCAAAATCTTGTACAATCATCTTTGTATGTCATGAAATATCATTTGCCAGCTTTGGTCAACTTGCCATTAACTTCACACAGATTGGAATGGATTAGTTCTAATGGTGCCAAGTCCCTCACCGCTGCAGCCTTGTGAGTCTTGCAAGGTTGCTTCATTCCACACATACATGACACTTAGAACCTTTGACCAAATCAAATTTCGTGATTAAATTCATATATATCTACAAAGTGTGTCATAGAACCAAAATTTATATGACAAAGACATGAATGCCAAACATATGACTCAATATCATGGCTCACATGGTTCATAGAATTAAAACAAGCATTAGTAAAAGTTAAGTGGAACAAGCCTCTGCTCTCATAGCTTTTACCAATAAAAGTTCCATAATTAGGAAGTATACACTTATTTGACTCAAACACAAGTTTAAAACCACCTTGACATAGCAAAGAACCACTAATTAAATTCCTCCTTATTGAGAGGACATGCTGCACATTCTTCAATTGTATGGTCTTTCCCAAAGTAAGCTTCGATTAGGTCGACCATACCAACACCACGAACAGCTGCACACGCTCCATTCCCCATTAGCAAGGAGAAAGTTCGCCTGACCTAATAAGAAGAAAACAAGGAAATATCAACAAACACATGAATATTGGCACTTGTATCAACCCGCCATTTAGGTGAATGGCAAACCAAAAGAACATGAGTTACAGGATCCAATGTTCCTCCATCAGCCTCAACCATGTTTGCAGATTTCTTGTTAGGCTTCCACTTGCTCTCCTCTCACTCCCTAGCATAATGCTCGTGCTTTCCGCAAGTGAAGCAATTTCCTTTTTTCCTTCTTCTTCTTAAAAGGAGTCATGGTCTTTTATTTGAGTTCTTGCTTGATTTCTTCTTGTGGAAATTTTAAGGATTTTTAGCATCATATGGGCATAAAATATCCCTCAACAATTTTCTTATCGTGGGCATCCATTGATCTCGCCTTCTCTTCAATATCCAAAGAGCCAATGAGATCAGCAATGTTGAACTCCTATTTCTTATGTTTCAGAGAGGTAGCAAAGTTGGTCCAAGTCTTTAGCAGCTTAGCAGTGATGCATCTCGGCACAAACTTATCAGGCAGCACACAACCAAAATTCTCAAGCTCTTTTGCCAGTGTTTGTACCTCATGAGCTTGTTCGACTACAGAACACCAATCAACCATTCAGTAGTCATAAAACTGTTCTATGATATACAACTCACTACCAGCATTAGAATCTCTATATTTGGCCTCAAGTGCACCCCATATTTCTTTTCCACAAGGCTAAATCATGTTTGCATCAATTATGGTGTCCCCAAGCACGCTGATTATTGCCCCCTTGAATGTAGTGTCAGCCTCATGGATCACATGCTCCTCTTCAGGAGTATGCGGTCCTATTGACGTAGGTTCGTCAACAAAATAGCAATGCATAGCAGTCAACCATAAGATGCATTGATGACCCCACCTCTTCTAGTGTGTGCCCCCAAAAACATTCGGTTTCAGTCCATTAGCAAACCTAGCTACTGAAAAATGCCTATCAACTTTTTGGATTGTCAAAAAATTAGGCAAATTCAGTACCAATTTAATCCAGAAAAATATTAATAGCATGTTGGTGACATCGAAAGGGTGCGTGTGAGATCCAATCGCAAATGAGATAGCTAATATTATACTATTGTGGATTCGACCATAGAAAATATAAGAACACAACGAGTCATTGTAGTAGCATACCCAGCGGCACCAGAGCCTGTTATGCTAGTTGACAAAGTGCTTATTGTTTTAGTCGTCTTGATCAGTGCAGTGCAGAAGAGTTGTAGTGCCGAACACCACGGAAGTCACTGCCAAAAAGTAAGGAAGTTGTGGATCGATCGAATAGTCGTGTCGCACGTGGATGCTCCATAATCTAATTGCCGCCCTTCACCTGAGCAGATGAACACGGGGATAGTTTGGTTTCAAAGGCCTGCTCTCCGTATTCCTATGCATGTAGGAACCAGGACGGGGAGAACTCTAGTTGTAGCACAAACTATGTGAAGGAATATTTGCGCAAGAGTACAGACTGGATGCTAAGATGAGTATTTTATCTCGGCTAGTCTCGTAGAAGACCAGAAGTCTTCGGAAGCGGAACATATCAGACATCGTGGCTTTTCGATGCGGAAGATCAGAAGACAGAAGTGGAAGAGATCGACTCTCATGGATCAAACTCTCGTAGGTCCCTTCATCATGAGCAGTAACTTCCAAAACTTCTAAAACTCCTGTCATCAACTGGCTTAAGTGGCAAAACAAACCCGTGCCCCGCACCATGTCGTGACGGGTCGGCATGGCTATGGCCATGCCGCACCTTGCCTTAGCTAGGCTCGGCTGGGTGGCGATGGCGCACACGCGTGTGGCACGCCCTCATCCTCTCTCAACTTCTCAATATAGGCACATACAATCCACCCATATATATAGGCACATACAATCCACCCATATAAGTTGAGTCAACGTCCAGTCAAAATCCAGAATGGGACTAAAACTATAATGCACATAACATTTAATATCGGCCTTAGGATTTATTTGATTTAATTGAATTACAATAGTCCAAGCCAATTATTAAATCCATCAGTTAAAACATTTACTCATACCTGCCAGGCACAAAAGTATCAAATGATCAAGGTTAGTACACAACATACATATACTTAGAGTGTATCATCATATGACAAACAAATAAACAATCAACAGCAACTAGATAATAAAATTAACATTTCGGATAGATAGTCTTCTAGTACAGGTATTTATTACCCACGGGTAGGAGGGTATCGGTAGTATATACCCGCACGCACACCCACACCTGCCTACCCAATGGCGCGTAGAGGATTTCTCCCAATAACATACCCATGGGTATGTAAATTGTCCATACCCCCTTTCTTTATCGGCTAACATCCATTGGGTATTTGGGTATTTGGCAGTCTCCCAAATTTTTTTTGTGGTAGAGTTGTATGCTATTATGTTCAAAATCTGGGATGCAAATGAGTCATTTGGTTGGTCCGGTGGAGCACTCTAGGGACTGGCTAACTATGCATCCACATCCCTTAATTTTCTTTTTGGATTTGGAATAAGTTTTAATGGCTCTCAGCTTTGTTTGTTCCTGGGATGAAGTATTTTTTCTATTTTTTAGGATAGCTGTTCCTAGGTGCTTAACCCAACTGTTGATGCCATTTGATTCGAGTGAGGATTATTGCTACGGCTTGCGAGCTAAATGAGCCACCTTGAGCTTTCAGCTGAGCTAGACTTCAAGATCTCATTATCTTATAATGATCCAGACTAAGCCGAGTCAAGTCAAGCTGAGCTGGTTCGATATTCACCCCCAATCACCATATAACCATAGGTTTGAGAGAGAGAATGATGTTACACAAAATCCTACAATCAAGAATCTTTACACAAAGAATGCACTTTTGTCATATGATCTCTAAACACGGTTTCTTGCCCTATCACGGTCCTGCTCGGGGTTGGCTGGTTGGGGTGGCTAGGGCAGGGGAACGGAGGTGTGGGGCGGTGGCGTCAGGGTGCCGCGCCGGCTGCTGCTGGCGGCGTGGGGCGGCTAGGGTTGCAGCGCAGGGTGCTGGCGCGAGTGAGGGAGAGAGGCAGGGGAGAAGACCGAGGCTTAGAAGAGAGAGAAAGAGGGGGGTAGATAAGACCCGAAGCCCAATTCTTTGCTTAAGATTGAACGGTTACATCGCTCCTCTGTTTATTGTCCTCGGAGACTTGGCCGCTAAGCAATCTAGACTTGCATACTAAGAAAACTATAAGAAGAGTCTTTGCAGATTTGGACCGTTTTCTTTACAAGCAATATTATTTATTTCCTAATAAACCTTAATCTATTTTTTCTAAGAAGATCTCTATTTATTTTCCTACTCTCCTTATTTTCCTAATTCACCTAGAGTCGGGATAATGTGGAGGCGGTGGCGGACTGCCCTCCACAGCCGCACGCTACCCTCCTGCGTGTTAGGCACCCCCGGCGTTGGTCTAGGCTGAGTCCAGGCCTCCCGCCAGCCCACTGGACCCACTATGGTGGGCCTCATTTGGGCGCGTGACATCTCTCCCCCGTTCTCCGCACAACGCGTCCTCCCACTGTATTCCTGCTTGGTCGTTGATGTTGCTCGGGGAAGAAAGCTGCTTCAAATGTAGCTACCTTGATAATGAAGATGATGCGCCCCAACTCAATGAAGATGATGCGCCCCAACTCATTCTCCATGTGGAAGGTGACGAACTCGGGGTAGGGCTATAAGTTGTTGATGTGGTCGAAGATGAGGTGGTGTTGTGTCCCTGATCGACGGTGCTTGTGTGTCTCGATTAGCGTTGATGATGTGACGGCATCCTCCGGAGCTATGGTGTATGTTGATGTAGCCGTTCTTCGTGAAGAGGAGTGTCAAAGTTGTTGTAGTGTGGGAGCCTTTTGCGATGAAGTGCAAGGTTGTCATTCATCTAATGGCAAAGAGGAAGTCGAGCGAGTTCGGCCATGGTGGTGATGGTGCCTGCAAGTAGAAGTACATGTTGAAGCTGATGATGATTCCTTGGTCAAGTGACCAAGCTGATTTTGCGGTGCCGCTGATGCTGGTGATGCCGATGCAGCTTTCTGATGGTGGCATCTGTAGCTACTGAAGCGGCACTATGGCTCCCACCTGTGTTTCCTCTAGTTGTATGATGAGTCGTTGGAGCACCAGAGCTGTGAGGTATTGTAGAGAGTCGGTGTAGCTGTGGGGGTTGGTGTTGTCTGATGTTGGGCCAGACTCACTCTAGCGAACCGCCATTTTTCCTTGGATCTTGTTAACAGGACAGGGGTCGCCATCTCCCGTTAATAATATCTGCGTATGTGGGGTTATATTGTAGCTGGGAACCTGGGGTGTTTTGGAGCTGATGGTGTGTGGCTGCCATGTGTTGTGGCGTTCTTGTCATCGAGGCTTGTGCTGTACCGATGTTGAAGATTGTGTAGCTGCTCCTTCTCACGCAAATCTCCTTGTCGTCGAAGTTCCCTTGATTTGGCTTAAGTTTGTTTAACCATGAAGTGTCTGCCCAAGATATCTGTGTCGTGTAATCCCACCAAGAGGGCCTCAATTTTATGTTTGTCCATATCAATGCGAAGAGAGATGTTGGAACAAGCTAGCACCGGTGTTGATGAGGTCATTGTTGCGCGGTGTTGGTGGAGATGTGACACCATGTGTTGCTCCCGTGGCACTGGTAGGGGTGCGTGGCATGCTGATATCTGTCCAGATTAGCTGTATAGTCGGAGAGTGTTGATTGGAGTTTTGTATCTGTAGCCGGTTGCCTAGTTTTGCATAATCCGGCAGTCTCCTACCATTGCAGATTGACAGTGCTCACGGTAATGATCGTCCCACTTCTTTTTAATGCTGTTGAGGTTCGAGGTTTTCTTTGTGGATTGGATGGCCGGGTATGATCCTGGTGCTGCAGCCGTGGTCGAAGTGCTGGATAGCATGGTTGATGTTGGTGTTGTAGATGACCTTGGTGCGAGTATAGGTGCTGCAGAGATTCCACCCGAAGGCAGTTTTGGATCTACTATCGGTTGAGGAGACGATGAGCCTGGTGTTGTCGATGGCTGGGGCATGGGCACTTTGGGTGGCGCCTCCTCGGAGCTCCATATTGGCGATGAACAGCTTGTTTGTGACCTGCTCCATGATCTCTGGAATTCTTGACAATTTGGAGCGTTCCATCTGCTCCAAGAGGAAAGCACGCCCAGCTGTCTCCATGGCGCACTTGGTTCCCTCCTCAAGTTCCTTGGCAGCAATCTCCTGATCCCGCCTTGCCTTGGACGCGGTGGTGGTTGTGGCGTTGGCCTTGCTGATTTCCTCGTTCATCTCATCAATCTTGTTGACGTGCTTCTTGATTTTAGCGGCGAAGTCCTCCAATATATTCTTCACCTCGGGCGTGACAGTGGTGTTGGCCATCGGATCCATCAGGTCCACGGATACCAGGTGTCATGGTCCTGCTCGGGGTTGGCCAGTTGGAGCAGCTAGGACAGGGGAACGGCAGCGTGGGGCGGCAGTGGTATGGACTGCACAATATTATTTATTTCCTAATAAACCTTAATCTGTTTTTTCTAAGTAGATCTCTATTTATTTTTCTACTCTCCTTATTTTCCTAATTCGCCTAGAGTTCGGGATAATGCGGAGGCGGTGGCGGACCGTCCTCCCTGGCCGCGCGCACCCCCCTTGTGCGCTGGGCGCCTCCAGTGTCGGTCTGGTCTGAGTCCACGCCTCCTGCCGGCCCGCTGGATCCACTGTGGTGGGCCCCATTGGGGCATGTGACATGCCCCCTTATGAACTTCTATCTAGATATCTACTCCCAATATTCCAAATTATAGTTCACTTTAGCTTTGTCCTAAGAGCAATCTCAACTGTACCAAAAAACTATGGGATAGGTTCCATACTTACCATCTAAGCACTACACTTAGGCTAACCTCACTGGGGTTTTCAGTAGAGGTCTCATGCTTTTATTATGGTGCCACACCAGAAAAAATGGTCCGGTGGCATAAAAATTAATAGGAGAGAGAGAAGATGGGTTTGGTCCCCATGAAAACTAGTTGGCATTGTTTCCTGTTGAATGAAACTCCAACGAAATCTGCAGTGGAAGCTTAAAATTTCGTCCCCTTGTGTTTTGGTGCATCTCGTGCAGCTCAACATCGTCATTGTGCACCTTGCCTCTCATGTTTATCATGCGCTATATATAATATATTTTACATCTGAAGTAAATTCAACTAGTTGTATTGACATTTTTTATGCTAGTACTTAATTTAGAGAATATTGTAATTGGCTATATTGTTCATAAAAAAACTCGGCCGGTGGGAGAAAGACCGCCCAACAGTTTTTATACTAAGAAGTTCTCAGTACACCGACCAAGAAAATCTAAGAACATGTTATAACCTGGGCGGCGGCCAATGCCACAACCACCCGGGTGGGCTGCACCATTACCAAGGCCGGCGACCACTGCCTGGTTGGGCCACACCGTTACCACAGCCGGGGAGGCATAGGGAGGACATTTTTTTAATTTTCGGCAAATTGTGCCTTACAAATTATATTCTATATTGATGGTTTCTCCAAAATATTTTTTCAGCCAATCCACTGTCTTGTCTCTCCTATCATCTGCCTATCACATATATCTTTCTATATTGGTACTCGTGTAGGCAAGTTTCTTATATAGCAAACCTTTTATTCTCTCTCCTACTTAATCCAATGTCACATCACCATTTTGCCTACTTGGCACACTAATTAATGTCATATAAACCACCATAGTCATCCCCGCTAGAACTGCCATAAGTCAAATATATCTAATTTTAACCAAGCTTATAGAAAAATGCATCGATTTCTATAAATCAAGTCTGTTTCATTAAATCCTCCATGAAACATCCCTTGATAGTGCATTATCGAACCTATAGATGTTAATATATTTTTCTACAAATCTAATAAAATTTAAAAAAGGTTTGGCATAGGATAAAGCTAAAGTGAACTATCATATGGACCAAAGGGAATACGCAAAATTGGCTGCTGAACACTAAAAGTGAGGTTGCTTTGCCAGCAGACACCGAAAATAAATCAATTTGCTGGTGGACACTCTACTTTGTGCAAAATTTCCTGGAGGACACTGAATGCATTAAAATATCCATTTCAACCTTAAGAGGAGAGAGAACAGCGGTGAAATGACGATTGTGCCCCTTGCTTTTTCTTCTTCCCTCTCCCTTTCGCAGGCGTGCGCTGGAACCGAGCTGAGTCCTCGCCGGCGCCGAGGATGTCGCCGGCGACGTGGCCTCAGGCTTGCACATGGGAGCCGAAGCGGACGCTCTCCTCGTCTCCTCGCTGCTCTCTCCCTCTCCCCTTTCACTCGAGCCATTTCCCCTCCCTCTCTGACTGCGCTTAGGGAGAAGCACGCCGCCGCCAACACCACCTCCGCCGCCACCAAATTCGCCGTTGTTGCCGCACCATACTCCGATTCCACTCCCCCGCAGCAGCTCCATGACCTCCCCCCTCCCTCCCAACTAGCTGCATCACCCCTCTCCATAGGTAAAGGCAGGGTTGGACATTGCCACCGCCGCACCCGCCATTGATGCCGTCGAGCAGAGCTCGCGCGTGGCCGACGCATCCTTCTTTCTCATTTTGGTGTCACCCTAGGTCGCTGGAGCCCGCGCCAGTGGCCGGTGGCCAAGGCCTTCGCCGCCGGCAGTAGAATGCCGAGCACCGCAGCCATGAGCTCACCGCGGCATCGCCATGGATGCAACCACACTTCACGTCTGCCTTCCCAAGCCTGACTTCGAACCTTAGATCTCCACCTTGGTCACCTAGAGCTCATGTGTGCACACGGAGGCCACACCGAGCCGGAGGCAGCAAAGCCCGCCGCCATACCTAGTAGCCGAGCCGCTTTTCACGCCGTGGCCGCAGGTAAAGGCCTCCATTGGTACCACGACTTGTCTAGATGGGTGTGGGAGACCACGCAAGTCTGCGGTGCCATGCCCGCCACCGGCCAGGTTGCAGTGCCAAGCGCTGCGTGCAGGAAGGAGGAGGGAGGAAGAAGAAAAGGGCAGGGGCAGAATCATCATTTCACCGCTGTTCTCTCTCCTCTTAAGGTAGAAATTAATATTTTTATGCGTTTGATGTCCTCCAGCAAATTTTGCACAAAGTAGAGTGTCCACCAGTAAATCGATTTATTTTTAGTGTCCGCTGGCAAAGCAACCTCACTTTCAGTGTCCAACAACCAAATTTGCCAAGGGAATATCTAACTAAAGCCACCCATTCCCAAAAGGGATACCTAAACACTTGTGGAAGGGGGTGACTCATTCTCAGCAACAATGTTGTCACCTTCCTTGTAATCATGTTACCGTCTTCACCATCATGGTGCTCTAGCATGGGGTCTCCAAGATGTGCATAGCTTATGCCTACTCTCAATATTGGGCTATGAACATTCGCAGCTTGCGTTATGGATGTCTATAGACATGCCACGATGTGCCTACCGACATATGAGCACTATGTTCATATGTCATACTCCCCTACAACCGCACCTTACTGCAATAATCCCTGCCAGCCTCCCCTATATATGCCATTCGCTCCTCAATCACAAGCTTCAGGCCGAATGGTAGTTGGGCAAGGGCTTTGTAGAGAAAGTCCTTGTTGGATGCTCTACTGCCATTATGGCCTCAATGTTGACCACTGCATCGATCCTAGAGTCGAAAATGAAATCACCCAAGATACTAAAACCTTGCTCCTCTGCCTCTTCCTCACCCTTCTTCCTCCTCATACATATTCCTTCACACATTCATACACCTTACAATGATTATATTGTACTTCGTCTCTTCCTCTGCTTCGTTATGATAAAATGATTTTTATTGACACCACTATTTTGTTGTAGAGGCGGTCTATAAATACAAGAGTTTCTAGAAATACAAGAGTTTTTTCTTACTGTTTAAGTAAGTTCAGTTTCTCTATAATAATTATATGGAGGGATGTATCATATATCTCAATCTGAAGCAAAATTGTAAAAATGTTTGCAAACTTTTTTGTCATACTTGTTTGGAAGCCGATGCCTTTGAAAATTGTTTCGACCAATGTTCAAAATGAAAGGTTATGATATTCCTACCAACGATGCAACAACAATGCAGTTGGAGGGTAAGAAACGATAACATAAGGTGGAAGATTATGGTTTCAATAAAATCATGTGAATTGTTACTTGTGACGTGTGACCACCTGTGTTCTTCGCTGGGTCGGCCTTCATGCCAATTTATCTCCCTGTTTTTTTGGAACCTCGTTCTAAAAACATGCATGAAGGATGAGGTGTTGTTGGGTTTTTAAGGAGTGAAATGAGGAGGTGATGTGGATTTGGAAAGACACGCAGGAAGGATGAAGGATAGAAGAATGAAGCATTTAATTCTCATGCTAATATCCTGTTGACATTTATAATTCTTTTACAATTGAAAAAGTAATAGTAAATATATGTATTCTAACAGGGAGAGTATGAAAATGGACAAAAGGTTGCTGTGAAGTTGCTTTACAATCGGGAACCAGACTCTGTTAGTAAGCAATTCCAGAATGAATTTGACAACCTAATGAAGCTCGAGCATACAAACATTGTACGGTTGATGGGTTTTTGCTATGAAACCAAACATGTAGCTATACCATACAATGGAAATCTAGTTCTCGCTGAAGAGGCAACAAGAGCACTCATCTTGGAGTATTTGCAGAATGGGAGTCTTCAAAGGCATCTTTCAACAAGTAAGGTGTCCTTCACTGTAACTTTGAGTTGTTCCTATTTGAGAAAGACCTTGTATTTGTTATGTTCCTCTATTTGGTGGTTTGTCCAACTTCATCGTGTACTATAATTGTACAGATTACAAGCTATTATGGAAATACAGGTTCACATTACATAGCACGACGTGGTTGTATCTATAGGACAGATAACATCCAATAATGTAGCATGTATTGGTGCCTAACTCTTTTGAGTTAGGGGATGCTGCGTGGCCACACTTATGTAGTAGAGAGAGATCACACTGCTCCCATTCCTTACCGGCCAACCCACTGTGACCCATGGCTTCTTTGGGTTTTGTCATGGGGGAGGCAGAAGATAGGCAGGAGAGGTGGAGAGGAGAAAGGGAATTTTGCAGATTGCGAGGATTAAGAGACAAATAAAGGAAGGGATTAATGAGCAGGCCTATATAGAAGTGAGGGAGAATAGAGATGAGGGAATCCGTGACAATGAATAAATGCCACACCAGAGTCCATTGCATCCAAAAACAGCCCATGTGAACCGGCATGCCAAGTAGAAGGGTCAATTCACCAATTGTGAAGTACTCAGTGAATGTTGGACAAAGAGGAACCTACTATCTTTTTTGAAGCATAGTGGAGGAACCTATTGTGGATTTTTTCCCTTCTTAATGTAGCATGTCAATAGAAAGGCGGCGGCAGGTGTAAAGGAGGACGGTGGCGGCCTAAGCGTCGACTACCCGTCCTTGGCAAGGAGAAGGCGGACCTAGCAGAGGTGGTTCTGTATGCAGGCATGTCCTTGGAGCGGCGGTGGCCTGGCAATCCGAAGACCTCCTCGGCGACGGCGGCAACCCTAGGGGCAGCGATGGCCTGAGCGCTGGTGAAGATCTTGGCGAGGAGGAGGCAGATCCCATCGGCAGCGGCAGCCCTAAGGGTGGCGGAGGCCGGGAGTCTGGGCGGAAGAGGCTATCCTAGGTGGCAGCCACAAAGGACTCCAGCAGAGGCGAAGGCCATGATCCCAATGACTACCGCTACCCTATGGGCGATGGAGGCCTTGGAATCTGGCGAAGCAGAAATGGATCATGTCAGCTGGCCTTCGATCGGCTAGTTCTTATTGGACAACGGATGATGAAGGTGGGCTAACCGGCGACACATGGCGTTCGCCTCACTTGAAGCAGATGAAGATGGCACCAGCGGATGTTCGTAGCCATGGCGCACTAGGGGTGGTGGTGACTTGACAACTTTCACTCGCTGAATCTGAGGATGTTAGGAAGTAGGGATGTGCCAAGGTTGTAGTTTTTCCCTCTTTTGGTTGTGTATTCTCCTCTATGTTGAGTTGTGAGTCTAACTGCTCTTGTATTCTTTTGGCTGTGTATATCCTTCATGAATATAGAGGTCCAATTAATGAATCCATTATCTAAAAAAAGAAATAGTTCTGCGTATTTCCATCCTATTAAAGTGTATTTTTTTTGTTTACCATAAGATGCAGATGAAGAACTTGACTGGCATACACGCTACAAGATTATCAAAGGAATTTGTGAGGGTTTAAAGTACATGCATGAGGAACTAAGACCACCTGTCCTTCATTTAGATCTAAAACCTGATAATATATTACTAGACCAGAATATGGTGCCCAAACTGGCAGATTTTGGTTTGTCCAGGATTTGCGACCAAGGAACTCAGATCACAAGTTGTCTGATAGGAACACGGTAAGGTGACTGGTTTTTGTGCAAATGCATCATACTCTTAGTAAGCAAATCAAGCCCACAGCAAATTTATATGTGTACCATTCCATGGATGCAGTGGATACCAGCCACCCGAATACTTAGGCAGAAATGTGGTTTCAAAGAAGTTTGATATATTCAGCTTGGGTGTTATTATGATAAAGATTATTGAGGAGCGGCATAGTGACTACTACACATCTGATGACACGGTTTCTGATAATTTTGTTGATACTGTAAGGAACGATAGTTTTCTTTTTACCAGGAATAATATTGTTTTGCTTCAAATGTGCCTTTAATGTAGAGTATTTGTGTACATAGTATCCATCTAGATTCAATTGCATTCCTGTTTTATCAGGTACAAATGAAATGGAGGAGTAAGTTGAGTGGAACATGCAATGGTTCTTTACTGGATACATACTGCAGACAAGTAAAGATTTGCACTGAAATTGCATTGCAATGCATGGAGTGCAAAAGAAGAAGGCCCAACATAGTGGAGATCATTGATAAGCTGAATGCGATGGAACATGAAATGGGCATGTTTGAAAATAATCAAGGTCGACATATAGAAAGGGTATGTATACGAATTAAATTTAATGGTATGCACACTTCTATTTATTTGTGTGGAAATATTTTATTAAAGGCATAAAATAGAACTTTCAATGACGGGACATATTTTCCATCCCTGTGTCTCAGAAACGTTTGAACAACTTATAGAGTTTTGACATCTGTTTCTTTGATACAGTACATGGTAGATCCTGCACACCACATACGCATATATATATATATCTCCCCCACACACTAGAAAAATCTCAGAGGCACAGTAAGACTTACATAATGGTGTTACACATTTTCCCTCTAAAGGCAAATAAGATGGGTACTCAGATTGGTGCACATTACTCATTAGTGTCGATCATGTCTATCTAGTATTAAAATAGTTACCAGACTTAGCACAAATCATGTGGTTAGTCCAGATTGCAGTACTTAATTAATTATAGTTACTACTTGATTTAGCCTTGATGTATACCATCAGAAAGATGTCCATAGATATTTCTTAGAGAGAGTGCATAAGACACATGCTAAGGAACAATCCTCCTAATGAAAATATCTGTAGCTGGGGTTGAGTTGGAGTAGGGCGAGTTGGAGTAGGGTGGGTTGTGTTGATCAGCAACAAAACCCCCCTCCCCTCACGTCATATCCAGTTAGCTCTAAAAATACACAAATGCTAGCCACATAGCTAAAATAACTTATATCTATAGTGGATATGCACATCTATATCTAAGGCTCAGATTTTTTTTTCATTCTAGTTCAAATCGTATACTGGCAAGGAAAATATAGGAAAGGAATCAAAACAAATTAAATTGTTAATAAGCAAACTTAGGAATATAATATAAATGAAGTGGTTGGAACACTTGATTATTCCTGAGGTATTGAATGGTTGGCATGCTTTGCTAGTCCTCGTTGAGCCCCTATGTAAGGGTGCAACTCTCCCTTGGTCTACATAAGGTCTAAGGGCTATCTAGTGGTAACCTATTTTCCACTATGGATTGTCTAATTCCAAATTGAGCACAACTTGTTTTGGATCTTCCATAAGTCTCCTCCTTGGGATGTCAGAACAAATACCACCTACCCTTATTTGTGGTGCCGATCACCTAGAGTAAGAAATAAAGAGTCTCACATTATCTACACAAGCCAAAGACGAGGAGAAGAATAAACTGGTGAGAGACACGCCCGTGTAGCCCACCTGCATGGGTGGCTCAGGCGGCAAGAAACCCTAGCCGCCATCGCCCCAACTCCACCTCCTCCCATCCCCTCGCCGCCGCTAGAGGGAGCTACCAGGAAGCCCACGCAGCTCCCAAGGACAGCGGCAGCGAGGCAGTTTGCCTAGCTACGGGTCGAGAGCTCTCCGTGCGGGGAACACGCTCGGCGGCCTGGGGCTCCTCTTCCTCGTCTTCGGCAATCTCCGACGGCCGGCAACGCAGATCCAGCCTCCCCAAGTCCGGATCCACCACCGAAACCGCCTGGCGCTCCTCTTCCTCGTCTTTGGCACCGTCCAGCGGCCGGTGAGGCAGACCCAGCCTCCCGAGCCCGGGTCCATCGCTTCCTCATCTGAATCCGTGTCCCAGAGCCTGAATCTGCTGGCCCTGGCAGAGCAAGTCCGTGGCCTGCGCGGCGAGGAGGAGGCTAGTGCACGGCGCATCTTCCCCTAAGTTTGGATCTACCAGCCTCTGGCAGGCGCAGGAAGGCGCGCACCCAACCCCCCTTTAGTCCCCGCGCCCCACACAGCACCTACCTGGCCTAGAAAATGGGCGTCTGCTCGGTTTCGCCAATGCCACCCTTTGCCGAAGCCCCTCCTCTTCCTCCATTGGTGCTGATCCTTGGCGACCGTGCAAAATCTACGGAGCTACCGCTCACTTTGGCTTTGGGGCTTTTGGCCGGAGCGGTTTGTGATGGCACAGCGTCTTCCTGGTGTGCTCGACTGAGTAGCGAAAGCGTCATGCCCGGTGCACGGGGAGGTGCTGGAGAGTGGCACCTCCACTTGGTCCTTCGGTGGCCTATGCTCATCCATGGGCTAATGTGCAACGAAACTGTTGCACCAAGTGCACGAGCAGGTGCTCTATCTCCGCACAAGCATCCGCTCTTGCAGAACCTCGCCCCATGTTGCCTCTGTGGGGTACCTCCTGCTCCCCCCTTCATTCATTCATCTCTTGAGCCTGCCTAGCGACGGACATGGTAGGCATTGCATGTTTGACTCGTATCATGGCCTGGTGAGTGTCCGCCTTCGGTGCCTCTGCTCCGTCGGTGGTCTCCTGTTGGTGGTGTCATCATATCTTATGCCATGCGGTCTACCTCTTCCATGATCCCCCTTCAAGGATTCCTCCCCTTATTTTGGCATTCGATTACGCTACGTGGAGCTTGGATGTGCAACAATAGGTGGTGCCTTCAGCTTAAAGGGAGGTCGTCGTCTCCAGCGTGCCCTGGTTGGAGTGTTTCTCACCACCCTTAGTCCCCTTTCCATTGTGCTCCATCATAGAGAATGGCTTTGGATTGACGTAGCTACGAGGGGTGGTGTGGTTGCACAATAATCATGGTGCATCGGCGAGTATGTTGTTTGGTGGTGGCATTCTTTAGTGATTGGTGGTTGTCTTACGGGTGGTGCCATGGCTTGCTTGTTACCTATGCTAAATTGTTGTAACGACTCTTCAATTGCTCTCTCTACTCTGTCTCTCCACACCCCCTCTCCTACTATGTGTACACCTTCTGGTATGCCAGAAGTATGCTATATCTGTTTGAGCTTTTTGCTCCTTTGATTCAATATAAGTAGGTGGGAACTCCCCCTGAATTGATCAAAAAAACACAAGCCAAAGACATGCATAGATGCACACTTGCTACTTTTTAAGAATGAGTGTTGTCCTTAGTCTTCATTTGGCTAGGAAGATGCAAATCACTCTACTACCAAATCTTGCTCGACACTTTGGTGAGTGACTATGATCATAACTTGGAAGCAAGAGACCACAATTGGAAATGGTGATGAATCCCTTGAAAAGTACGTAGCCAATGCAGTTGAGCGAACTTTACTATATGGTTGAGCTGTGGTGCTAGTGTCCAGTGACACCACCAAAGCATCCTGTTAGTGTCACTCAGTCAAGTCTCAGACGCCCTTGTGTCAATTACCCTACTACTGGCATTTGGTGATTCCACTAGAACATCCTGTGAGTATCAATCAATATGATACTTTATTTGTTGAGATCATTCAGTACAATTTTTTAGGATACACAACAATTTGAGGAAGAAGAAGTTGGAGCCACCTAGCAAGGAGCCCCGACGGAGTCGTCGACTTGCGGGCTTCCCCGCGTCTACATCGGAGGAATGCCCCTCTCACCTGAAGAAACAAGTCATGCGTGCTCTGGACTTGAATGTAGACGATGAAAGGGCACAAATTAGCCAGCAAGCACTGGATGAATATGTGCAATGTTTTAAGCAGCCCATGCCAACTTCACACACTAAGGCCCTGGCTGCTCTTTTCGGTTGGGCACTCCCTGAGGCGGTGTCTGCTGCTGACTTGGTTGAGTGTCTTGTCTGATTGGCCCTCCTGGTCGCTTTTGCTCTCCAGTATCATTATGGATCCAGCACACATCCTAAATTGGAATGTACGAGGATTGTACTCAATAGCAAGACAGGATGTTGTTCGAGTCATGGTGGATTCCTCCAAGATTGATGTCGTTTGCCTGCAGGAAACTAAAATGAGTACGGTTTCCAGGCGTATGGTCCTGTCCATGTTAGGAAGTGATTTTGATAATAATTTTATTTACCTTCCTTCGGATGGGGCCAGTGGTGGAATTCTGGTGGCTTGGCGACTCCAGCTGGGCACTATTGGAGCTACCAGGGTGGATGCTTACAGTGTCTCGGTCCAGTTCTGCCCGTCTGATGGTAGTGCGTGGTGGTTGACCTGTGTTTATGGTCCCCAACTTGATCATGACAAGATCCAATTTCTTCAAGAATTGAGGGATGTCAGAGTTCAGTGTTCTGGGCCATGGCTGGTAGTCGGGGACTTCAATCTTATTTATAAGGAGGAGGACAAGAACAATTCCTACCTCAATAGAGCAATGATGGGAAGGTTTAGAAGATGGATAAATGATGTGGGGGTCTCTGAAATTCCTCTTCATGGTCGTAAATATACATGGACCAGCTCCTTCACTAACGCTTCCCCTACTCTTGTTCGGTTGGACAGAATGTTTTGTTCACCGGACTGGGAAGATCAGTTTCCAGGATGTCTCTTGCAATGTGATGCTTCAATTGATTCAGATCATTGTCCCCTGATTCTTGGGCTGAAGGATTTTATTAGCTGCAAGAAAAGATTTCATTTCGAAGCCTTCTGGCCTTCTCTGGATGGTTTCCAAGAAGTAGTGAAGGATGCTTGGAACACTGTACAGCCTAGTACCTGCCCACTTGATACCCTCGCTCTGAAACTCAAGGCAACAGCCAAGAGGTTACAAAGCTGGAGTCAGAAGAAATTTGGTCACTTGAAGTCCCAATTGCTCATGGCAAAAGAGATCGTCCACCAACTTGATATTGCTCAAGAAAGCAGACCACTTCAGCCTAATGAGTTATGGCTACGCAATAATCACAAGAAGCATTCACTGGCGCTTTCTTCTCTGCTGAGAACAATATCAAGACTCAGGTCCAGGATGAATTGGCTAAAGGATGGGGATGCCAACACAAGGCTTTTTCATCATTATGCAAGGTATAGAAAAAAGAAGAATTTCATCCCCAAATTGCATGTTGGAGATCAGGTTTTCACAAAGCATGAGGATAAGGTAGCTGCTGTTCTAGATTTTTATGATAGTCTCATTGGGACTGAGTACGATAGAGGGAGAACTATCAACTTGGACACCCTTGGCAGCCCTGGCTTTGATCTTGAAACTTTGGATTCACCTCTCTCAGAAGAAGAAGTGTGGAACACCATAAAGGGGATGCCGCCTGATAAGGCTCCTGGACCGGATGGGTTCACTGGCAGGTTTTATAAAAGTTGTTGGGCAGTTATCAAGAATGACATCATGGCAGCACTTCATTTTCTTTGGACTGGAAATTTTAGAAATCTCAAAAAACTGAATTCTGCATACATCACTCTGATTCCAAAAAAGACCAATGCTGTTCAAGTCAAGGACTATAGGCCAATTAGCTTGGTTCACAGTTTTGCCAAACTTGTGACCAAAATCTTGGCTAATAGGCTCACTGATCGGCTAGATGAGTTGGTGTCCTCTAACCAAAGTGCTTTCATTAAAAAGAGGTTCATTCAAGATAATTTCATGATGGTCCAGCAGACAGTTAAATTCTTACACCCTCACAAGCAGCCTAGAATCCTCCTGAAGCTTGACATTACCAAAGCTTTCGACTCTGTGTCTTGGGCCTTTCTTTTGGAGGTGCTTAGAAAATTGGGCTTCGGGAATCGCTGGTGTGACATGATCTGTGGCCTCCTATCATCTTCATCAACCCAAGTTCTCTTGAATGGCATCCCAGGAGAAGGTATTCTGCACAGAAGGGGTCTAAGACAGGGAGATCCGCTATCCCCTATGCTCTTTATTCTTGTTATGGATGTATTAAATCAGATGTTCACAAGGGCTGCTGAAGTGGGGCTGCTACAACCTTTATCAAGGAGGCCTATCCAGCATAGAATCTCCCTATATGCCGATGATGTAGCCATCTTCCTTCAGCCTAACACAGTAGATATCAACTTGTCCTTACAGCTACTGGATTTATTTGGTGATGCTTCTGGCCTTAGGACGAATGTTCAAAAAAGTAATGTGCTGCCAATCCATTGTGCTGAGGAAAATTTGGACCTTATTCAGAATTTGTTGCCATGTGAGATGCTGGATTTCCCTTGCAAATATTTGGGGCTGCCACTGACCATCAAGAAGCTGACTAAGTAGCAGGTCCAACCCATCATCGACAAAATTGCAGATCAGCTTCCTGGGTGGAAGGCTAATTTGTTGACCAGAGCGGGCAGAGTTATTCAAGTGCAGTATGTTCTTACAGGAATCTTGATTTATGTGGCCATGGCAATAGATCTCCCACCTTGGGCTCTCAAAGCAATTGACAAGATCAGAAGGGCCTTCTTGTGGAGAGGTCGAAAAGAGGCAAAGGGTGGTCACTGTCTCATTGCCTGGCCTAGAGTTTGCCGCTCACGCGAACTTGGTGGCCTTGGGATTGCTGATCTAAAGGCTTTGAGTATTGCTTTAAAAGCGCGATGGCCGTGGCTCAAGCGGAGTGAGCCCAACAAACCATGGGCAAATCTACCTATCCAAGTCAGTACAGAGGTAGCTGGCCTCATCTCCATGGCTGTAATAACTGAAGTTGGAAATGGATCTAATACACTCTTTTGGAAGGACAAATGGATAAGTGGCAAAAGTCTCCAGGACATCGCACCTCTAATATATGCATTGGTTCCTAAAAGAAGGTCAAGTACACGTACTATGGCGGAAGCTCTAACGGGGGAAAAATGGATAGAGGACATACAGGGTGAGATCGATTCTACTGCCTTGTTCCAGTATCTTCACCTCTCAGATATTCTGAATGCTGTGGAGCTAAATGAGGAAGTTCCTGATAAGCACATCTGGAGGCTATCTGCTTCAGGAAAATATACAGCAAAGAGCGCCTACGATACGCTCTTTCAGGGTGCAGTCGCCTTTGAACCTTATGAAAGAGTATGGAAATCTTGGGCTCCACCCAAATGCAATTTTTTCATGTGGCTTGTCGCTCATAATAGATGCTAGACAGCGGATAGATTGGCAAAGAGGGGGCTCCGTCACCCAGATCAGTGCCTTCTATGTGATCAAGAGGAGGAGGACATTCACCATCTTCTTGTGGGCTGCGTTTTCTCAAGAGACTTCTGGTTCTCCCTCCTATCTCGCTTTGGTTTCACAGCACTTGCTCCTCAGCCTTCCGACCAATCCTTTGATAATTGGTGGAGAAAAGTTGACGGTGCTGCTAGTGGAGACTTTAGGTTGGGATTGAACTCTCTAGTCATTCTGGGAGCCTGGAGTATCTGCCGGCATAGAAATGATTGTGTCTTTAATGGGGCAACCCCAAATGTTAACTTGGCTCTGGCTTTGGCTAGGGAGGAGGCGCATTGGTGGAGCATGGCAGGAGCCAAGGGACTTTCCATGCTCACTGCTGGAGGTTCAGCCTAAACGACTGATGTAGGGTCGTCTTTTTGGTCTGTCTTAACTGGTGATCTAGTGTCTGTGTAATGGCAAGGGGTGTGTGTGGGGTTTGGGTCTATGTATGACTCTTTTTTCTTCTATTAATACAATGATACGCAGTTCCCTGCGTGTTCGAGAAAAAAAAATTCAATCCCCTCAAGTCCTTGCTTTGTCTTTGTGTCTTTGCACCTTAGCATTTCATCCAAGCCACCAAATGCAAGATTTCAGTGTGCACAACACATAACTGCTAGGCTCAATATCATACTCTTGAATGCCACCAAACTCCCCCGCACCCCATGGCCAAAGGAGAAATAAGACCTAAACTGATGTACTCCCTCCGTCCCATAAAGAGTGTCATTCTCACTTATAGAAGTCAAACATTTTCAACCTTGATGAAATATATATAAGAAAATATTAATATTGATGATACTTAACTATTATCATTAGATTAATCGTTGTATATATTTTCATAATAAACTTTGGATATACAAATGTTTGCTAATATTTACTACAAATCTAGTCATACTTAAGAAAATTTTACCAACATGAACCCCACAACAACACTCTTTTTGGGATGGAGGGAGTATCTATCAACTCAAAAAATGACACATAGTAGAAGTCCATCCTGAGGTCATTATGCATATCCATTGAACCATATACAACAAACCACTACGGAAAATTAGTAATAAAGCCATCGTTGTGACCTCACTCAATATCATTTCAACAAAGCATATGTTTGTCATGATTGTCACAATGTCATTAATTGACAAAACAGAATAAGAGGCATATATTCTTTCGAATATTGAGTGCTAATATGCTTATGAAGACAAAGTGAAGTAATTTTCTATTGGTTGCACATAATTTCTACATGTGTGAGTGATTATTTTATTGCAGGACCCCCGAATGATCATGCCAACTAGCGAAGAACAAATATCAGCGCAACTGATTGCCGGTACATGGAAAACCTCACTCTCTGTAGATGCATGCCATGTTGGCTTACTATCAACTTGCTTGCAATTTCTACCAACATATTAATCTAGCACGAGTCCAAGCCATCGTCCCCCATTTCAATTTTTTGACAAAGCAATGACTAAAGTGTAAATCTTTAAGTGGGTCAGAATGTGTGGGTTACAATTAGCTCTAACACATCTCTCTCTCTCTCTCTCTCTCTCTCTCTCTCTGATCTTATAGCATGCTTGCTTATGCAGCACACAATTTTCTGTTACTAGCAGAAACGGAAGCAAGGCCGCTACGTTACAGCTACTCAACAACTAAGGGATCAACAGGTCTCATGCTCAGAGTTAAAAGGAATTACGGACGATTTCTCCGAGAATCGGAAACTTGGTGCAGGCTCATTTGGAAAAGTGTACCTCTTATAACATACCGTGGATAAGCATTGTAAGTGTAGTAAATTTGCATCTTTCACTAATATAAGTTGTTTATCAATACATCTTTAACAGAGAGAGAAGGAAAATGGAGAAAAGGTTGCAGTGAAGATACTTGATTTTGACGGGCTAGGACCTGATGCTGAGGATTTCAAGGTTGAGTTTGACAGACTTATGAAGGTTGAGCATCCAAACATTGTGTGTTTGAATGACTATTGCTACGAAACACAATATGAAGCAGTACCAGACAATGGTAGATTAGTTATGACTGAAAAGACAACAAGAGCACTCTGTCTGGAGTATTTGCACAATGGGAGCCTCGAAAGCCATCTGTCTAGTATGATGTTCCTTCAAAATAGCTTGTAGTTTGTTACTCTTAATTCTGAATGTGTTAGTTGGGATAGTCCTGTTCCATATTGATAATGTTGACTCAACTGTAGATGAAGACGTGTTTGACTGGCATACAAGGTACAGAATTATCAAGCGAACTTGTGAAGGTTTAAAATATATCCACAAGGAACGTCGAGCAGTTCATCTGAACCTTAAACCTAGCAATATATTACTCGATGAACATATGGTGCCAAAACTTGGAGATTTGGGTATGGCCGAGATTTTCAAGGGCTATATAGGAACACGGTAATTATTAAGCGGTCTGCCTTGTTCTATGTATCACTTTCCAGTCATCCCATACGTGCTAACTACAAATTTCTTTTATGATATATTGGATGCAGTGAATACCAGCCACCAGAGTACATAGAAAGAAGATTGATCTCAGAAAAATTTGACATATTCAGCTTGGGAATTATAATATTAAAGATTGTGGCTGGAAAAAGGGGCTACTCCAAATATCGTGGCATGAATTCTGAACAGTTTGCTGATGACGTAAAAAACAGTATTGTTTGTCTTTAACAGTATCAATGTTTCTATATATATGGAAATATACAAACTGCATATGCAATGTTTCTTTAACAGGATACATCTGTATTATCAGGTACAAAGGATCTGGAGGAAAAGGTGGGATAATGGAACACTCGTTGGTTCCATACTGGATACACATTGCCGACAAGTAAAGCTTTGCACTGAAATAGCATTGAAGTGTGTGGAGCATGAAAGAATCAGAAGGCCCAATATAATGGAGATCATTGATAAGCTGAACAGGATGGAAATCAAGGTACTATGATCATTTGTACATATATTTTGTTACTTTTCTGTGGACGTTCCCTCGTAGCAGCATAAATATGGGAGTAATTTTTCCTTCCATTGCAATTTTGGATAATTCCATATTTGCGACACAGTCAATAATGATACGGTTGAGCCCCACATGTCACCGGGACTGTGGGACACACACACAGCAATACCATGGACATCCACATGTAATTGTTGTTTTAAATGCTTGCTCGTTTAAAGCAGCTGAAGTATGAAATAATTAGGTAGTGTTATTCAATCAATTCTTACATTCTAGTATTTAACAACGATATAGTGTAAAGATTAAGAATACAAGTCATACATCATATATAACTTACAATACCTGTTTCACGTACAGTATATACGCGCAAAGCAGCTGGTACAAGACTAGACCGTGCGTGCCTTGCTAGATAGAGATGATGCTATTCTTTTATTTGCTTGTATGTAATGGTACTGTGATATTATATAGGCATCCTCATATCTGAATATTATATTGCAAATTGAAGGCATGCAAATTCTTCAAATAAAATTGTATGCATTTATATTTTTTTGACTTGGTCTATGAGAGAATCGATTTCTTTCCGAGAGTTTATATATCACTAAAAAAATTGTATATATTCATTAATAGCCGTGCCCACCGCCCCCACCGGGATGTGTGTCTGCATATGCACCCAAGCAAAGTATACATGAACCTGAGGGGCCAGAAGATACAAGTGCTGAGGTGAGCTCATTTAGTACTATTACCAATAGCATATTTCAACATTTTCCAAGTGTTTTTCTCAAATAGCCAAGGTTTAATATTCTTGTCCACAATTGTTTTCTTAGTTAAGTGACCCAAGGAGAAAATTAAATTATATATAGGAACCAATAATCTCAAACTAATATTTTGTAACAAAAATAATTATAGGCCGCTTATTGTAAATAACTCTTGAAAAATGTTCTAGCTAGATTATAAATTATAACCTTCCCTATTTGAGAAAGTTCTAAACACACCTTTAACCCTCAACCATTTGTAAAATGTACTTGTGAAATATTGAAATTTAGTGCCGACAAGGAAACATGTGCATTTTTATTATTGTGTAGTTAGATAATCATTCTGAATAATTAATGAAGTAGAAAGAATAAAGATTCTTTCTTTCATTATGGGTCATAGATAATACTCCTTCTAGTCTACTCCCTCCGTCCCAAAATATCTGTCGTTTTCGCTTTCCGAGAAATAACTTTGATAAAATATATATTAAAAAATATTAATATTTATGGTGCATAATTGGTATCATTGGAAAGATCTTTGAATCTAGTTTTTAATAAATTTATTTAGAGATACAAATATTGTACGCATTTTCTACAAATTGAGTCAAACTTGCGGCACGGAAACCAAAAGTCACAGATAATATGGGATGGAGGGAGTAGTTTATAAGGCATTTCGCATATGTGTTGAGCCAAACTTTATAATCTTTGATCAATAATTTAGGTAACAAATTTTAAATATTGTAATACAAACTTGATACTATTAAATTTATACCCAATAATTATAAGTTTATAATTATAAACAATATATTATAAATAGTAAAAGTATAATTTAAAAGACCGTCCCATGTCACAAGATGCCCTATAAAATAAATCAGAGGGAGTAATCACTACATGATATTTAATATTTCTTGTGTATTAGTGAAAACTCTAAAGAAGAGCAATAACCATATATGTAGGCAATTTGTGCAAAAAACAAGAAAACTTGAGAGAATTTTAAAACCTTGTAGTCCTAGCGCGGTAGCGTCACCTCGGTGATCGCATAACATCACCCACTATATGGAATCTTCTCTTGATTCATCTCAAAACTTGGTAGGTGTCGTGCGATGGTATAATAAAAAACATCAGCATATGAAGTTATTTGAGGCGTGAAATGTGTGTATGGACACACAAATTTCATGCTTCAATAATGTTTAATTTTTTTAATGATGATGTTCAAATAAGCTCTAAACTCTTTTCTATACCTAATATATGAATGAGGCACTCTCCTCCCTCATTTGCAGGTAAGGCGCGGCCCCAGCAGCAGCGAGCTCCTCAGCGTCCATCCTCTCCAGCTCCGGTTCCCCTCGACGCCAAGCGGCGGTTCGCCGATCTCCTCCAAGCTGCACCTAACTAACAACACCAATGACCGCGTCGCCTTCAGGCTCCTGAGCAAGGGTCATTTGATCCGGGACTTGGAGGGGCCAACATGCGGCGTGGTGCCTCCGAAGTCCAAGCTCACCCTCGCCGTGACCCTGCGCAGACCGGTGAGCAGCGGCGGATTCTTCGAGCTTGTGAGCACTAGAGCAGGCGACGAGGACCTGCTGCTGGCACAGGACCCCCCTCCTCTTGACTTCCTCTACCAGCACAGCAGTTTCATCAACAGAGCCAAGGAGGCCGGCCGTGAAGTGCATTCGGTGAAGCTGGCTACAAATGTCCACACGCAAACTGCGGTTTGTTTTGGACCCTGGTTCCGCTTCCGCAGAGAGAACCTCCGTCGCCTCTTCGTGGATTGTTTTCTACCTGCTTGGTGACCCAGTGATGGCCTTGAAAGGGCCTAAAATGTTAAAATCTAGTTATGCATGCATATATGAAATCTAGTTCGACTTTTGACATTTTCTGAGATTTGTTAAAATTGAATTTCATGTTTCTGGACTAAATTATTTAATACGTACTGGGATATCTGTATTAATGAATATGATGATGACTACTACATGAATAAAGAAACAAAATATTACATCTCCACTTTGATTACACCAATGGAGTGGTTTTATTGGATTCTTTGACGCAACACGCACTACAAAAAGAAAGATTTAGGACACACGTCCATCTTATATTTAGAGGCTGGCATAAAAAAGCCGTCTCTATTGATAATACCTAGAGACCTAAAGACAAACCTTGCCTATGTTAATCAATTAATAGAGCCAGGCAGCTGGAACCTCGCCTCCCCTTTATGGATCCATCTCCACCTGCATGGATCCAGTGTGGGTGGTTGTGGATCCCATACAAGCGATGTTGGATCTAGTGCTAGCAGTAAGGGATCTCATGTGGGCGCCAACGCATCCGACCGTTGCTAAGTGGACGGCGGTGGATTAGGGCATCATGCTATGTGGATCTACCCATGGTGGACTAGTTAGATCCATAAAGGGGAGGCGTCGGAGAAGGCATCATCTCCATGGTGGATGGCTTGGTCATGTGTACGGCAGGGAACTTCATCGTTCCAAGTTGGTGCCACTACGTGAAAAACGGTTTATAGCAATGGGACATTTTTTATAGGGGCGGCTGGTGATGGAGCCGCCCCTACAGTGGCGTACTCGGGATCCACGAGACCAGCCGCCCCTACAAATAGCACAGTAGGGGCGGTTGGTGATACAAGCCGCCCCTACAAATGAGTCGATTTGTAGGGGCGGCTCACTCACCAACCGCCCCTGGTGTTGCGATTTGTAGGGGCGGCTCAATCACCAGCCGCCCCTGTTTTCATGCGACCGCAACCGCAGTTTCGGCTAAACCGTTGGGCCCTGCCTATCCTCGCTTGTCCCCTGCCGCGTTCCCTCTGAGACCGAGCACGCGCGCGCGAATTGGAAATTCGTCGGCCCAATTTTCCCGCGCGCGACGGCGCGTTTGGGGAGGAATGGCGCTGGTTGCTGACCGAACCTGCTGCACCGGCCCCACCTCATCTCATTTAGCGTGCGTGGTATGGAAAACAACTAGCGTGGTGCCCCTGGTTTGGTGAATCCGCCGTCCCGTGGCGTGCAGCCAGTGGCCATCTCCCTTACCGCCGAACGCACCCACCCCTTCCTTTTCCCAGCTCCACCTTTATTGTTCATGAGAGAGGCCCTTACCTCACATTACCCTCCGGGGTTCATCTCTTTGAGCTGTGTATTTTTGTGTTTGCTGTTCTATGTTCGTCGTCCTTCTCCCTCCCCTTTCTTGCTTCATCTTTTTGGATTGAGATGTTTTGGGGAGTTTTTAGTTCATCCATGACGAGCTAGGACACGTGCTGAACTAATCCCTCCAGTGATTCAAATCAATTTGGCATGAGCTCGTAGATCGATCCGGTTTTCGCTTTTGAGGAGAAAAACACGTTCTTGTCTACAATCTGAAATTTTCCCGGAGTTTGGATTAATCCCAGGCGATGATTTCTTGGAGATAGATTTGTAGCAAGTCGAATTTCTCCTGTGCAAATTCTGGGGATGAATCATGGAGGTTTGGGTAGGATTTGGTTGAATTTCTTGGTGCCTTTTTTTCTTGTTCGTTCTTTACTGTTCTTCGTTAGGTTCTCGCTGTGGTTCCGTGAGGGCACCTGTGAGCTGCCATTGCTAGCATCCTGGTCGTGTGCATCTCCTGGCCAAGTTGCTTTGGCAACAGCGTGCATCAATCCTCCAGGCGAGCACCTGTTTTCCTCCGGTCCTTCTGTTAGTTTCCCGTTCATTCTTTTGCTCGCCCCTTTCTGTTCCTCGAGGTATCAGGCCGGGTCCAGTGAGCATCCGCTCAGCCTAGGCTGCTCCGGTCTCCTCGGCGCCTGCTGCTCTCGTTCCCAGTGCCGGCTGCGAGCAGACCCGCGACTGCTCGGTCCACGTCGTTCTCGTCCAGGAAGCGTCGCTCAGCTCAGGCGCAGACAGTCTGCCATCAGGGTGCGGACAGTCTACCGCTGCAGCGCACGTCGAGGGACTGCAGCGGCTAGATCTCGCGCGCCCTCGTGCGCGGCCAAGGCGACGGCAATTGGATCTATGGCGGCGAGGTCCTAGCAGCAGTGGGCCTGTGCTTCTACGCCAGCTCGGGCGACAACCGGGCACACAACGCGCGTTCCCTTGCCTGCTCGCCGATGGCCGTGGGCGCGGTGGCCTCTGCAGTTCCGGGGGCACGACGGCAATGGATTAGAATTTTTTTTCCGGAAAAATATACTGTAGGGGCGGTTCTAGACTAAACTGCCCTTATAAATAGGTATTATAAGGGCGGTTGGTGTTAGTAGCCGCCCCTACAAATCAATTTGTAGAGGAGACTGGTGTTACCAGCCGCCTCTACAAATCGATTTGTAGGAGCGGCTGATAATACCAGCCGCCCCTACAAATCGATTTGTAGGGGCGGTCTGGGAACCGCCTCTACAAATGCATGATTTGTAGAGACGGTTTGGTAGGGGGCGGCTGGCCAAACCGCCTCTACAAATGGTCTTAAGCCGCCCCTACAAACCCTTTATGTAGTAGTGTGCGTGTCCAAATCCCCTTCGGGTTTGCCTTGTCATGCTCATCTCTTCTTCCTCTCTCTATGCAGATCAACAGCGAGGTGGTGATATCTATGGCTAGCGGAGGCTCCGCGGTGCTAGCAACCTTTGTTCTAAGTTTCCAAATATGTATTTGTACTATCATTCATTTTGTAGATTTAAAGATACGTAATAACCAAGCACCGTTGTTGTTAACTGAACGTTGTGCTTGTTGTTTTGGTTTGCATGGTGATTTGGAACATGGTATCACTTTACTTGCTAATCAAATATGCTTGTGTAAATGTATGAACTGAGTTCATGTTGCTAAAACAGGTGTAGCAGTGCTCCAAAATGTGACTTGTGTTGTTTGCATCATTGTTCTATGGCAAATAAATTTGGTTTGGTTTATTCTACCTAAACTCTATCGAAAGATTAACCAAACAAATATGAATACCTAAATAATTAGTAACTTATTCCTTCACGTAGTTCAATATGTTCTTTAATGCTAAAGCTTGTGAAAAGTATTTTAGCAAGAGGTAAGTGATATGTTTAAGCGATTGATATGTTTACGCATGTGGATGTTTGTGGGGTATGTGGTAAGTACTTTTCTTGCAATTGGAGAATATTATTGCATCATATGCATTCGTGCCATGAGGTGCATGTGAGCTAGATCATTGAGAAAAGTGATATAACTATTCCAGAGTGCATTTGAGCTGGGTCGGTGAGAATGTTATATGACTATTCCAGAATGCCATTGTGGATTATGTCATCATCTTATGGCTGCGACTGTACTAATACAACATCATATTTCTCGAGGAGCGGTATGATATAGCTTCGTACCTTATTCGGTATGGAGACAGAAGTCACGTGCAAACATACAGTGGATATGTGCTCATGTGTGAGTAATGAGTGATTATCAAGGTGATGATCAAAGTTTTGGTATACTGTACTGAGATTAACTATGGCATGAGTAAGTTATGTGTGCAACATGTCTCTCGGCTTTATGATGTGCAGGTGTTGAGCGTGAGATTATCCACAATAATGGTGAAGGTCAAGCGAGGAGTCTGTGCATGATGGACCAGGAGCAGTGAAGGGAGGACATAAAGGTTTGGACCAAGGGACTGAGGGCCGAAGGATGGGCCATGGACGTCTAGCACTTGGAAACCTCGAGAAGCAAGTGTACATGCGAGGATGATGATGGAGATGGTGTTGACCAAAGTCAAGACGACAATCGGACCATGTCAAGGCAGCACACTTGGTGATTGGACAGTCATGCACTACTACATAACAGGTAATTACCGCCACCACTTTCACTGCCGGTTTGCTCAAAATAGGCGGTGATACTCATCACCGCCAGTTCGTATTACGAACCGTTGGTGAAATGATTTTCACCACCGGTTCGTGTTATGAACCGTTGGTGAAAATTTGGGCACTTATCACCGTCGGCTGGTAACACGAACTGGCGGTGATAAACCTATCATTACAGCCGGTTTGTGTTGCCAACCGGTAGTGATGGTCGACCCATTTGTACTGCCGGTTTGTGGTACCAACCGGTGGTGAAAATCTTTTTACTAACGGTTCGTAATACGAACCAGCGGTGATGATTTATGCTGCAACACAATAAAATTCATAACTTTTTCAAACAAAGTTGGATGAAAATAAACTTTATATCGAAGTTGTAGATCTCAATGAGATCTACAACTTTGTAGTTGATGACTTTTTTATTTGAAATTGTTTGCAGTCCTAGAATTCTGTTTGAAGCTCTTATATTTTATAATTCAATTTTTTGAAATATACAAACAACCTCAGATGAAAAAAATGATCAAAAGCAAAGTTACAGATTTTGCTATGATCTACCACTTTGTAGTTGACAACGTTTTCATTAGAAATAATTTAGGGTCTTAAATTTGTATCTCAAGTTCAAAAATTTTGAAATTCAAATTTTGCAATGGACCTCGGATGGAAAATCAACCAAAACCAAAGCTGTAGATCTCTATGAGAACTACAACTTTGTAGTTGATGACTTTTCATTTGAAATCATTTGATGTCCCAACTATATGGCTGAAGTTTTGACGATCTGAAATTCAAATTTGTCAAATGACCTCGGATGGCAAAACCACCAACATCAAAGTTGTAGATCTCGATCAGAACAACAACTTTGTAGTTGATGACTTTTTTATCTGAAGTCGTTTAGGGTTCTAAATATTCATTTTCAAATCATAAGAAGTTAGTACTAAAGGAATATACATGTTGTATGGACACGACTGACTTAGGGGCGGAGTGGTTAGAGCAGCTACGCGTGAGGGCATAGGTCTCAGATTCGAATCCTAGCACGGCGCAGCGCGCGAAAAATCGCGTGACTTGTGGGGCCTTCCCAGGATTAAAAAAAATTGATATTTTTTTACTTGATTTTGGAATTTTTTAAAATTGTTATCACCACCGGCTAGTAACACGAACCGGTAGTGATAAGTTTTTATCACCGCCGGTTTTGTAACCGGTAGTATGACAATGGGCATCACCGTTGACTTACACTTCTGAGGGCCAAAACCGGCGGTGATGGGGGTTCTAGAGCTGGCGGTGAATACCTATTCTGTAGTAGTGAAGGACAAGCGGGACACGCGTCAACATCATGGAGAAGGTGTAGCTACAACGCAACTCCAAGTGGGTGTGGTGGTTTGGGCCTTGAAATAGTGGGCGACAGGTTTGGCAGATTTGACCCTCAAAACTAGGGGAGGATCTCAGGGCGGCATGTGGTGTCATTGCAGAGCTTGTGTCGAGGCAAAGCGAATTCATGAAGGGCTTGTGTAGCACCCAGTTTTAAGAACAAAATCAGATACACACCATATGTGAGCCCAGGAAGTCAATTCTCACATATAGCTACAAATAAGGGTATTATCAATAGACAATGCTCAATATATAACGCACCTAGTATAAATAATATAACCTTAGATAGCAAACAGCGGAAAGACAACTCCAATCTTCAGGTGAAGACTCCAATTCCACAGGGACAACTGACTGGTTGATCACAAGCCTAATTCCTCTAAACTCTAGCAATCTGGTACCCATCCAAGATTTTTTCAAAGATTTAAAAAGTAAAGCAAGTGTAAGTACATATCGTACTCAACAAATATAACATGGGGTTCATGAGGCTCAAAAGGCTGACAATGGTTTAACTATGATTAGCTTTTAATTGTCACAATTTTAGCATAGGAGTACCAACAAGTTTATCACAAGCCCATATAAACACATGATCAGGTAAACATGAATAATAAATAGCATAAATAGTAATCATTAATAAGCATCTCCATCATCCGTATCATTAGTGTTCATCATCTATTCCGTAAATGTTCCAATGTCGCTCATGACCGTGAGCACGGCTGATATACCAGTTTTACACTCTGCAGAGGTGGTACACTTTCAATGTGAGTCATGATTTACCCTTTCGCCTGAGGTAGCTAATCTCTTGACCCACTTCCAGGAAGGTCGGCAGGGTTCACTATGAAGCCTTTCAAAGGTTCGTGTAACAAGTTAGGGCCATTAGATTCACTTGGCAAACAGATGTAGGAACCCCCCTTCCCGATGGCACAATGACACACAGCCTATACACAAGGGGACAGAGGTTGTCCTATACTTGATTCGGCAAGCCATTCATACGCCAATAAAGGTAACCTCTAACAAGCTAGAAAAGATCATCATACTAAGCTAAAGCCAGAGCCATGTAGCCCTCATAGCTTTACTATAAGTCCTAGATGTTCGCTTATAGATAAGTCATTAGGAAGAGGAATCTAGAGCACCATAAAAACAGCCCAATGCTCTAGCCCCCTGGTTCCATGTTGCTAAAAAGCATCTTTTAATGTTTATTGCATATACCATTAGTCAAGTTATAAGATCATGGTTGTAGTTGAGCACTAGCATCATACTACCCAATGCAATACCCCATAGGTATCAAGGAACAAGGTACAAAGTACTAGGAAATCCTTAGTGGTAGTCAAAGTACACACATGCAGCATGAATTAAATGATTAAAGGTGTATAGGACAACAAGAAAGATCACATGCTATACTTGCCTTAAAACTTAGATCCTTCTTCTACTGAATTGTAACCTCCAAAAGACTTTTTCTGGATCATCAACTTCTTCTATTTCATCAACGTACTTCTCACCGACTGGACATGATCATAAAGCACCACACAAGCATCCATGTAATCATACACGAAGCAAATAATAGATCTAAATTAGAATAGTACACTAAACATAAAATCAAGATGAAAAGTCTGTAAAACAAATCTACGTCCCGCTACGAACACACAAACGCGAAAAGCACTCTAATTGGAGCTATAATGAAGGAGTTATGAATTAAACAAGATTTCCTTTAATAAAATAATAGATTAAATCTAACCTCAAATTTCAAAAGTTGAAAATATATTTAACAGTAGGATGAACATGTAGATTACTCAATTATGACTCTAACACAACTTGAATGGATAAAAACGGAGTTAAAACATAGATTTTATGGTCTAAATAAGACTAGTGGGAAAACTATAAATAGATGAAAGCGTATTTTGGATCTAACCGGAGAAACTACGTTTTCAAAAGAAGAAAACGTATTTTGAATCTAACAGAGGGATTTTATGCTTTCTGAAAGAGAAAACGTATTCTGAAAAACTGCAGGGTTATATTACGCAAAACTGCAGGGTCTCTTTTGCAAATAAACCCGGCGAAGGCGTACGGGCGATCTTGGACTGTTGGATTGAATCTGGACTGTCCAGATTAGAAAGGAGGGGGAGAGAGAGTCACCGACCAGAGAAGAAAACCGACACGGCGGAGCTCCATTACCGACGGCGAGAAGCTCCCCGGAGCGCTTGGTTTGGGCCCTAGAGGCCACGGTTTGATGAGCCAGGAGCACAAGGAATAAGAGAAGACGAACTCACCTAGGACCTTCATGCAATCGACGGTGGGTCTACGACGTCGGGCAGCGTGACAGCGACGATGACGGCGACGGCGAGAGAAGGAGGAGAAAAATCTAACTTACTACATGAGCGATTTGCCAAACTAGGGGCTCCTCTTATGGTAGTTTTGGTGTGCTTTGTCCAAGGGGTTGGTACATATTTATAGGGATCAAAACTCCCTAAATCCACGTCAACAAGCAATATGATACTAATTGACGTTGCATCATCCACCTGCACTAATGGGCCTAAATAAATATTAAAGCCCATTAGTAAATAAAGACGTGTGTCTTTAAGATTTATTAGGATTATTGCACATGGGCTTTGAGCGTTGGAAAAAATGAGAGATTTATTATTTTGGGAATTAATTAATTTCATGGATAAAATAATTCCAGAAAAGTCTAGAATTGTTTTGTAAGCCACGAAAAATACTCTGAAAGCTCTGAAAATTTAGGAAAATTTCCCAGAGACATTATGGAACATGAGGAACCCAAATAAAGTATTTGGAGCCCATGATAACATAATTTGGAGCATCTAAAAATTAAATTATGCTCACAAGGAACAAGTTCCAGAAAAAGCTGGAAAAAATTCCCGAGAAATTCGTAGAGATTGATTGACTGACGAGGAACTGATAGGAGTGATTTGCATTATAAAGAAAAGATTTTAGGAAGCTCTCAACGAAAACTTGAGCAGAGAAACAAAGAATTTTATTGTAGAAAAAGATAAAGGCGTGCCGGAGAAGGAAAATCGACCTACTAAACGCATTTTAAAGACTTTGCTCACTCTCAACACACAAAGAAGCAACAAGCAAACATCACATCAAGCAATAGCCCATCAAATTAGTTCAGAAAAGTCTAAAGATTCACATTTTCCCTATAACTAATTGACGCTATCCTCAACTAAACTTGGGAAATTTTATCCAAATATCAAAACATTTATTTTAATTAGTGTTTTCTATGCACAACCCAAAATCAGAAATTTTGGGGTGTGACAGCTTGCGGCCATCCAATGTACGAAATCTGATTTGGACCATTTCTCCCTCATGGCTAAGTGGTTAAAGCCTAAACCTAGGGGCATCCTTGGAATGTCTAATAGCCCTATAAATAAGTATAGTGGCTTCCCAAGATAGCTATCTCTTCCACCCCAAGTTGTTCTGTTAGGCTAGCCAAGTGTTTTTCTTGTGAGGGATATTAGAAGCAGAGACATATAAGCACCTTTTGCTCTAGTTTTCTATATCTAGTGGAAGGATGAAGGGAGGGGGCTAGACTTGGTCTTGTAAAGAAGATTTCATGGTTGCTTAATCAAGTTGTTGGCTGAAATCTTGAGTTCATCAACTTCCTCCTCTGACTTTTCTTTTTTGGTGATTTTTGTGGTCATTTTTGGGTGATTTTTGATCTGCTGGTTTGGTTGTGTTGTAGCCTCAATTTTGTAGTGTTTTGGCACTCCTGGAACTTGTTCAAACCATGGCTTGAAGCCCATCTCTCATCTCACATGTTTCCCTTCCCAAACCTCTCCTTTTGAAACATCTTTTGATGATTTTCTTGGAAATGTTTGATCTGAAGGTTTTGGGTTGTTCATGGTTGATCTTTAGGTGCTATGACCCCTTGGGAACTTATCTAGCCACTGGTTTCAACTGATTTTCCACAGGCACTTAGAGATCATCATTTGGAGGATTCTTGACAAAAACCCCAATTTGAGAGAGGGATTTTGAAATTCCCATTCAAGTTTTGATCTTTTTGAGTTGATCTCTTGGGGATAGATTATATATGAGTTAGTCAACGTGTGTGCCAAGTTTCAGACTTTTTGGAGCTCATTTGATTTTGCTTTGATTTTTTCTTGGAGAGGATTCTGCTGAAAATAGCAGATACCAGCCCAAGCCGGTTTCACAGACCAGCCTAGGCCGGTTTTTTTTAACTTGCTTCCATTGAGGTAATTTTTTTTTGGTGGAGATCTTTTCTGTAGTGTTACAAACTACTACACTAAATTTCAGATTTTTGGAGGTCATTTGATCAGTTTTTGACTTTTGTCTTCCATGAGCAGTGTTACGAAAAAACTGGCTCAGGCCGGTTTTTGCGTTGGTTTTCAAGTTTGCTCATTTTGACCTCTATTTTCTTCCGTATCTTCCCATTCTAGTTTGTAGGTTTAGTAGGTCCACTGTGACTATATGATATAGGCTAACGGTACTCGATGGGACTGTAGATTATATTAAGGACATAGGCCAGGTTCTTACAAAGAATTTTAATTGCCTCTCATTCACCCCCTTCGTTTTTGGTCTTTCAAAATGACATATGCATTGCATTTGTACTCGTTTAGGTGGTTATTATTTTTCAAGTATTAATGTTAGCAAAGATTAAGGTGAATATAAGAAGTGCATTTCTCATGAAATTGATATGTAGTTGTGGCTTAGTTATTACTCCCTTCAGGTTGGTAAAGAAGTCGTTTTGACAGTGACACGGTCTCCAAAGTATAACTTTGACTTCTTATTTTTATATAATATTTATTGAAAAGTGGTATATGTATATTTTTATGAAAGTAATTTTCAAGACAAATCTATTCATATAGTTTTCACATTTTCAAACTCAACAACTTAAATGTTATTCATGATTTATATTGCCGATGTTTGACTCAAGCCTTGTCCAAAATGACTTTTTTTAGCAACCTGAAGGGAGTACATATTAGAACATGAACGTCCATTATTATTTTTCATTATGGCCATGATATTGGATATTAACATAATCATGATTCTTTTTATCCACTATCCTATTTGTTATGTTTATTTAAATTGATGTCTATTGAACTTGCATTTTAAATGACTTGTTCAAATAGTTTGCATACTAAGATTTATTCTCACACCCTTTTATCTTGCTAGGTGCTTGGATGCATTGCTTGAAGGTGTTGACAACAAAAATGTAACCGGGAAAGTTCAAATTCGAGTTAGGAATTCAAATACATTCAAAAGAATCAAATTTGGGCAAAATTGCATGAAAATCCCAGTAAAAACCGGTCCACGGTGGTTTAGAAACCGACCCAAGCCGGTTTGGGCTGCTCTGTATGGGCTCTGAAGAAACCAGAGCTGACCAGTTTTCCAAACTGGCCCAGTTCGGTTTTGGTTGATTGTCGGCTAGGCCGGCCTGCCCTCACTACTACACTAATACGTGTTTACGACAGCGACAGAGAAGGCAGCAGCGTGATGCTCGTGTGAGTGTGACAGAGAAGTTATGCCCTGGTGCTCGAGCAGACGAAAACAGTTCCTTCAGTGTTACGCATGAGCACAACATCTCGATTAGTATTACTTATGAGAGGAAGTTTAGTGGTGAGATAAGAACGGAGAATCATTTTTGTTTCTCTTTTTTTGCGTGTAAGTGGTAAGTGGTGAGAAGATTTGCAGACACTGATTTTGTTGTATATATATTACTACTAGGTAGTGTGCCCGTACGTTGCTATAGGACAACTAAATTTTTTTACTAAAAACACACGGATCGCACGATAAGATAACAATATTGTGAAATTAAATTCGACGTTAAAGTGACATTTAATCCAAAAAGCAAAGTTCGTGAAATTTTCACGATCACGGAGAGCGCGGTGTCACATGCTCACCAACTCTACTATATAGACCTTTCCGCGCGTTGCAATGGGAATAAATAATACTCTGAATAATTTGAGCATGAACGTGTTGTATTGATACAAAAAACGTTCGGAATGTTAATATTACAATTGAATTTTATGATGTACAATCTATGGACTCATGACGTACAATCTCTGGATTAATGACAACTAAATGTACTCCCTCCGTCTCAAAAAGACCGTTGTTTTAGAAATGAATCTAGAGAAGTAGATTGAAAAACTGATGTAACCAAGATCCAACAATTAATTTCATCTTTACGAAATAGTAACGTGGTTTAAATTACCAGCACAAAAACTCAGGGAAGTCCACCCAACTTCTTATACCGAGTAAAAAGTTCACTTCATCTGTTAGAAATTGATCTGGCTATCTAATTCACTTTCAAAAAATATCAATACAGAACGCAGGCACCATGGAGTTGATATCAGAATACTGTCGGTAAATTGGAGCAATAATGATAATAGTGATGACATATTTATATCTTCATCAGCACCATGCTTAATTAGTGCTTGGTGTCTGATTGGGGTCTTCTTGCATACGCGGCGCTAGTGGCAGCCTACGCGACCGCGCTGAGGCTGGGCCCGGGTTGCCGTTCTCGTGCCAGGGCAAAGTCAAGGGCCAGGGTCGTTTGGTGCCCATGCCCACACCACCACCTAACCATTGCCAGGCGCCCATGTCGTGGTCTCCCGCCGCGCCATGGCTTCGACAACTAACTGGGGTGGAGGAAAGATTTGGATTAGATTGAAAACCGAATTAAACCTTAGAATAAGGAAACCATTCTTCTCCTATTTTGATGCTGCTGGTGGCCGCTGCCACATAAATAACGTAACTTCAATTTCATCATCAGCATGCCCCTAATGCAGAGTTCTGAAATCAGCACGTAAGCAAATTTTCTTGAGTGGGAAACTTTCAGTGCACAGAACATTCAGTGCAACGCACACAGAACTGCAAGCGCAGATGCAGTAAAGGACATGGGTGTGCACATGTACGCATGATAATCTTTGAAATGGAACGAAGTTAGCAGGCATAAATACATGTCCGACCACCTTCGTGTGGGCCGACATCATGTTGCAAGGGTGATGCATCTATGTGATGTTATTAAAGAATCATCTTAACCATTCTCTACATTTATGTGTGTTACCTGCTGGAAGAAGGGGATCATCATCGCCACCACCAGCTATGACCGGCACTGCTGTGTTGCCATGATGCACTCTGTTCCCATCATTACTGCATCAAAGAAAGACACTTTGATCAGCAAACCAAGAGGTACGGTGGAACTAAGATGGTTAGAAACAAAAGAGATAAGCATATACAAATGCTTACTGTTAAGCTACCAAGGCAGCCAGGAAACATCAATATAGTTAGCGTCTTTTTCTGATGCAACGATTTGTATGGCATATTAGTTGGAGACAGGGTACAACGTTAACTCATTATCGTATTCGTATTGTTCCAAACCAAATCATTGAAATGATGCGACGGTTTGCATGTTGTGTTAACTGCAGACAGGATACTGCTCACCTACATTTGCCACACCATTGTACCTACACTGAATCACCCATCTTCAACACGTCAGCCACTACAGTACAAAAGGCTGCAACCGTGATGTTTGAAACATCAATATTACATAAGTCTATAATAAAGATTCAAATCAAATGCACATCTGAACTTTTTTCTTCCGATTCAAGCCAACTAAATCACATGCAGCCGAACTATTGTATTCTAATATCGTACAGGGATAAACTATGACTCAGAAGTTCATAAAGGTGAATTCATAATCACTGGAATGGTATAATTGAGACAGTGCACAGCTGCCCACTTTGCGTGCTCATTCAGAAATAAATTAGAACATGTCTATTTAATATTCTCAATTATCTATTATATTCTTGTTCACATCATAAAAAAGTGGTCATTAACCTTCACAATTTACGTGACAAGTAAGCAACTTCTAGCTTTGTGTCCTGACCGTCAGTAAAACATATGTTCGGTGACTTACTGCCAAAAGAAAGCTGACATATCTGAAAAAAAACCTAAGCACCTGAACCTCATCAAACTTATCTGCTACTGCATAGTGGATTCAGAAACAGGTAAGCACAGGGGAAAAAAGCTCTGAGTTTTCCCTACGTGATCATATCGTTTAGTAACTGATGGATGAGCTTTCTTTATTTATCTTATATGCTTTTAAGTAGCTGATGTTCTTCTGTTTATCTTGGACAACTCAAGACATGTACTAATTCATCAACTGTAATGTAAATGTGCAAGCATGATCTATGTCCAATCATTAGTTAATGGGCAAATGTATAGCCCCACCAACAAAAACTTCTCCTAGACAAGTCGCTGTGCAACCATGATAATTCTAAGATTGATCCAGTAACTAAATGCACATATATATGTATATATATATATATATATGTATATATATATATATGTATATATATATATATGTATATATATATATATATGTATATATATATATATGTATATATATATATATATATATATATATATATATATATATATATATATATATATGACAAAAGCGAGCAAGCGCTAGCTGACAGCCGCCTCTCATCGGGTCTTGGCTCTTCGGTTTGGACAATAGGCCATGTTTCACTCTATTGGAGCACGCAGGAGCAAATTGTATAAGTCGAAGTACTATTCTGTCTCTTCAAAATGTAAGTCATTTTGCCTTTTCTAAATTTATAGTTTTTATTATGTATCTAGATATGATGTATATCTAGATATGGTGTATATCTAGGTGTCTAGCAAAAACTATGTAATTACAAAAACCAAAATGACTAAAAATTTAGAACAAATGGAGTACTCTTAATTTTATCCAATATTTATGTTTTGTCATTGTTTTTTTCTTATAAAGAAGCCAATATAAAATCATGCTAAATAATTAATGTTTATACTTTGGTTCGAGAAAAAAAATAATGTTTATACTTACATGCATCTTAGTTGAATATAACATGAATAGAACACTTGCAGAAAGCTCAAAAAAATGTTGTACAATAGGAAGATGTTACTGGAGAAGATGCAAGCTCATGGAGAACATACTGCAGATACATCAGACATGTATACATTCAGACAGTGCGCAAGCAGGAAGAAAACGGTAATGGAACTCTCAACTCTGTAACATTAATCTTTATAAATAGCATGTGATAATTAGTTAATCGCAGAACATTACCTCTGCACAGTCATATTCTTGCAATCTCCAGTCAACCTTCTCCACATCTCTGCAGCTTACGCAAAATTGTGTCGACTTTATTCCTGCAAGAATTATATTCAAATTTCATATTTATATTCAAAATTCAGATTAAATTATTATTTCAAACTTGATGAAAACAAGAAACAATAATATTTCAAACTTCTTATTGTTACGATCAAAGAAGAGCCGACTACAGCTTGCATATCTATATAATATTAGAACCCAAAGAAGAAATGTCCTCACGTATCTATATGCTCAGAAGCACCATTGAAGAAGCAAAGTTTAGATTTCGGCAAACTGAGCAGTCATCTCTAGATAATAAAAAAGGGCCATCTCTACTACTCTACCTGGGCGCCGCGGAGGTCGGGTGCAGCGTCATCCAAGAGCTCTTTCCGAGTGAAGACCATGGCGAGGAAGATGTTGACAGCGTGAGCAATCCGAGAGTCCGCCATGATCGATGACCAGATGGTGGCTGTGATTGGACGCTAAAATGGAGAACACTTGTAATTGGATCATATCCCAATAAACATAACCCACAAAGCAGATCAAAGCACACAACTGCGGGCACGCATCCAATAAAGGACATTTGGTGTGCACATGAACGACTGATAATCTTTGAACGGGATCAAAGTTAGTTCGCAGCGAAGAGAAGGGTGGCATACCTATTGTGCGCTCGTTTCCGGCTAGTGATTGGCGCCCGGCGGCGTGGAGTAGCAACGGCGCGAAGCAGCGAGCCAGCGACGGCAGGGCAAGTCGTGGAGGTAGTGGTGTTTTCGGCAGCGTGGAGGCAGTGGCACGTTCAGCGGCGGCGTCGACAACAGGGCAGGTCGTGGAGGTGGTGGTGTTTCCGGAGGTGAGGCGCCGGTGCAGGCGCCGCGTGCATGACGCTCCTGGTCGCGACCTTGGCGTGGAGGCGTCCGGTGGAGACAAGGCATAGCGATGTGACGGAGCAATGGGCGCGGCTCCTCGCAGATCTGCAAGGGGTGCTCAGAGGGGTCGGAGCAGGGGCGGGGCGAGGTGCCTGTGCAGGTGCAGAGGATGGTAGCGAGGCGGCGGCTACACCTCCATGTCTCACTGGACCGGCGCCGGAAGATAGGCAGAAGGAGGCGCGAGGGCGAGCGCAGGAAGGGCAGGAGCGGGTTTTGATCGGTGATTTTCTTTTCCCTCTGGGGCTGCGGTGATTGTGCAGTGATTGATCGATCAATGGCGCCAATGTCCATCCAATTTTCTTCTGAATTCTTGCGGGCGAGCTTTTTTTTTGTCGGAGGGAGTGTTCACGCGCGCGAGGGAGGGACCGCGCGATTAAGGGAGGCCGTGGGATCGTACAGGCAGAGAGAGGCTGCGGGAATGCAGCAGACAGGACTACAGGCCCACGTTGAAATGTCACATCAAAAAGTGTCCATGTTTTATTCTTTTTAGTTGTGGGAGATATATGAATCATCGATGACTCGTCATACCGTGCAACGGTTAGTCGTACCGAGTGCTGTCAAAGAGATTCACTAAGAGCCTTGCTTCTTTCGCTTTTTGATCAGAGGAATGATTGAGTTGTAGTTGTCGCCAAAGAGATTCGGTTCACGTACACCCAAGTAGACTGAAATTGAGTCATTGCACGTGCTCTCGGTCGATTTCAGGCTTTGCGTTGAGATCTCAGTAACAATGATCTGCATCACACGTTGCCCATGTGTAAGGAGTTGCTTGGATCATGTGGCTGTTAGTTTATTTGAAAGCGACAAGAACCTGCCAAAAGTAGCTAGAGCGCCTAGAAGTCAAACAATCATTTGAGATGGATTCATCTCGCAGCCACAGTGGGGGAGTCAAAAAGATCAGACGACGCGACAGGCGGACATGCATGGCTGCAAGCCTGAAACACAGTTTTGCTGGTCGACAGCTGAAGCTGCAAGCATGCCGACACAGGCGACACACGGCAGCAGATCAACAGGCAATAGCTCAGCTCATAACATTTCCGTGCCTGCTTTTGGAAGTGCGATCTGACAGTGTTTAGGGTAGCTCTCTCCTAACAGTATCCATGCATGACGCACTGTTAGGAGCTGTCCATGGACACCACGAGCAGGCGTACGCAGCATGGCGGGAGACAGGCGTGGCTAGAAAACCGCTCGTGCTTCATTATCTGCTGGGGGCTTACTAGCGCCGCCGCTCGGACTTCCAGAGCAGATGAGCACGTCCAGACGCCCCGCGCGTGCTGCTGCCCCAGCCCGTCCGTCCGCACCTGCCGCTGCGGCGTATCGCTGATGCACATGCACATCCGTCCCCCGTCTGCCTCGCCATCCCGGCTGCGCCCGCCACTCCTTCCCCCTGACCCCCTCCTCTTTCTCCGCGCGGGCGGGACCTAGGAGCCCGGATGAGGAAGAGCGCGCCCCGTCCACAGGACCCCTGGTGCGCCGGATGCCCCATCTGTCGGACCTCGGCTCGTCGCGCCCCTTCCCCAGCGCCCACGCCATGCCCACATGACTCTCTGAACACACAACATACCTTTGAAACACGAAACACTTAATGCAGCATAAGTCTAAAGCAGATAAAACATTTAGAACATACACTTACAACATATGTGTGAAAACATATGCAATGTCTAGATAAAACACTTGCAACATGAAAACACTCACTGCAACATAAGAATAGAACAACTGATATATTTAAAACATACTCTTGCAATATATGTGTGAAACATATCCAACATCCAGATCAAAACGCTTGCAACATACATCTGAAAGAGCGAAACACTTGCAACATGCCTCTAAAACACTTGCACCACATGCATATGCAACATCCCGATCTACTTTTGCAACATCCATATGAAACACTTGAAACATACCTCTGAAACATCAGAAACACTTGAAACATACGTTTGCAACATTCGCTTTCAGCGCAACATTTCTTTGCTGCATGGGAATGGAGGCTCATCGGCGCGTGGAATTCACCGGTGTAGAGCTCGTCGGTGGAGAAGGCCGTAGCAGGTCCTGTTGAAAGTGCAATCAAGCCCTAATTATGGGTTTTGGTGATAGTAACTACGCAATTAGAGAACTAATGAGATTTATGGAGATGACAAGCAGGGAATCTATATTCGAGGATGTTAAACGAAACGGAGAAGCCCCCATTTACAATTGTTGATGGCGTCAAACTCAAAGAAGGTTTAAATTTTTTTATATTTCAAATTTGAGTATAGGAAAAGCCGTACTATAAAGGGGGACACATTGCTTAAGCTAAAAGTGTGCTACCAAGTGCTCAATCTTACAAATACATCATCAATTACTCAGCCAAGACAACCAGCATTTCATTCTTTACCCTTTCTTCTTGCCTGGTGCGGCAGTGCCGCACCTTGAGAGAGGCACTGCCGCTGAGTGGCATTGCCACAACTTAAATGACCGTTGGAGGTAGGGGGGTATTTATACTTTTCCTTTCCCCTCCAACATCTCTCTTCTTCCCTCAACCGTTCAGCTCGTGCAGAAGCTAAAAAGTGCTCTTCTCTCTCTCCTCCATTGGTGACCTTGAGCTCTCAAGCTTCTCCATTGATTTTTCCATCAATCCTTGAGAGAAAAAGGTGCCAAACTCGATTAGAGAGTAGATCCACTGATTCACAAACTCTAAAGAGCACTTGGTTCACGTTTTGGCCGGCGGTTGCGTTTGTTACTCTTGGAGCTTGGCTCCTAGCCTGCTGGAGCATCGTCCGTGGAGCTTGCCAACTTGTGTGGTAGCCCCTGGAGGTTTGTAACCAACTCTTGTAGCTCGTAAATTCACCCCTCATCTCAAGAGTTAACTCTCTTGACTTGAGAACGAGGAAGGGTTGGAAAGCGCTATACCTTAGTGGCTAACCTCAACAATATGGATATAGGAAAGCCTTAGTGGCGAGCTGACCCACGTGATAAATCATCGTGTAACCGTCTGCTTGCTTTACACTCTTGTGATTCATATTGTTGTTGAGGTGATTTCTAGGGTTTGTGGCTGATCTACTTGTGTGGTGTTCCTACCACTTCTTGTTGTCAATCTGTATTCTACACACCTGTAGGGACCTTAGTAAACTCTTGGATTCAAGTTTCCTTTCACTGATTTTGAATTATATCTTGAAGTTGTCTGCAGGTGTGGCAGTACCATTGTTCTAGCTTGGTAGTGCCATAGAGCGGCAGTGCCGTGGGCATAGAGCAGCAGTGCCACGGGTTGAATTTGACAAAAGCTCAAGTTTTGTTTTAACATCCCTATTCACCCCCCTCTAGGCTAACCAGAGATCCTACAAGTGGTATCAGAGCGGGTTACCTTGTGAGCGCTTCTCCACGTGAGGTATGGAGCCTAGAGGTGGTACTAGTGGTGTGAAGCACATTGACGTTGATTCGGAGGATGTGGAGTTGCATGACACCGACAGCAGCGAGCTAAGTGCTTCTACAGTGAGCAATACCACACTCCCGCAGCTTGAGGCTACCAATGCCGAGAAAGCTGTAAATGATGAAGAAAGAAGAAAAAGGAAGGCAGCTTGAAAGGCAAAAAGAGAAGCAAGAGAAAAGAAGAAGAAGGAGCATCAAAGGCTTGAAGATAAGAAGCAAAAAAAGAAGAAAGAAAGCTCAAGAGAGAAGCAAGAAGAAAAAGAAGAGAAGTTAGAAAAAAGAAGGAAGAAGAAGAGAAGGCAACAAATGCATCATCAAGTGACATATCAAGTAGTTCCGAAGATGGAGATGATGATGAGTCTTACCAAGTGTCAAGGGGGGAAAGAAGGAGAAGAAAGGAAAGGGCAAAGCCGACAACAACAAATATACTGTCGTATCCTTTAACTATTCTTCTATGCCTATGACTAACCATGATCGGAGGTCTTTCATCAATGTGGCAACGGGCAAGTTACCTCATTTCGATGGGACTAACATTGCCAAGTGGAAGCACTTGATAAGAGCCTATCTTATAGGTCTACACCCCGGCATTTGGGAGGTCATGTGCAATGGATTTGAGGCACCAGTTGATCCCAAGAACCCAACACTAGAAGAGATGAAAATCATTCACCTCAATGGTCAAGCCACAAGTGTGTTGCTTAGTGCTTTGGACGGTGATGAGTACAATAGAGTGATTGGAGTTGATGTTGCAAATCAAATATGGGACACTTTGCACCTTGCACATGAAGGAGTTGACAAAGTGAGAAAGGCAAAAATTAATTTGTTGATGGCCAAGCTCAACTTGTAATCTTGGATGGAGAAGGGCCACAAAATGTTTGATAGGGTGATGACAATGGTGGGCAAGATTAGAGGCTATGGTGGTGATGAGCTAGATGATCACAAGGTAGTCAAGATTATGTTGGAAGCTTATTCACCTAGAAATGAAATCGTAGTGACTCTAATTAGAGACAAGAAGAAGTTTAAGTACATCACACCAAATGATGTACTTGGGAGGATCTTGACCTTTGACATGCAAAGAGAAGAAGCAAATGAGAGGAAGAATCTTAGTGAGTTGCAATCAAAGCTAGAAGGCATGAAGATCAAGGATGTAGCTTTCAAGGCCAACAAATCAAGCAAGCAAGGCTCTACAAGCAAGTCCAAGATCAACAAGCATGCCCAAAGCAAGCAAGCAAGTCCAAGAACAAGTAGAGACTACATCATCCTCAAGTGAGAGTGAAAATGATGATGATCAACATGAGAAGGTTGATGATGTTGCTCTCTTTATGAAGAGATTTCAAAAAGGTCTAAAGAAGCAAGGCTACAAGGTAGTGAAGTGAAAATTTCCAAACAAGAAGAAGAGGACATGCTACAATTGTGGTAGTACCGATCACTTCATTGCCAAGTGACCATATGAGATCGGAAGGAGAGTCGCAGGGACTCGAAAGCTCCCAAGATCATGTAAGCAGGGAATCAACTGCGTGTAGATCTGAATCAGCTGATTCGAATGCAGCACTGGAATCAACTTTCTTCAGGTAGCGCCAGCAGATAATGACAAAGGCTAAGATCGGCGCCGGGACAAGACATGATGGACTCTACAAAAGGGAAAGATTAGAGTCGAAGTTATCTCAAATTAGGAATGTTTTCTCTTAGGGCCAAAGATTGTGATGAGTCGTGCTTAGATAGGAGTTATACGTAGGTCCCGGGTATAAATATCAAACCCCGGCTATTGTAAAGAGACACACAATCAATCAAATACTAGCTATTTACTTTTTTTTTGGCTCCGGCCACCCCTTAGGAGTAGGAGTAGAGTAGATCTCGGCGAGTTCTTCAGCAAGTACGGCTGTATCGATCCGGTCGACCTCCACTGCTTGTTTGTAAGTACTATCATGGCTTAAACCTCTATTTGTACGGCTACATCGATCCGGTCGACCTCCACTGTGACTCTGGTATAAGTTAGTTATCGACTATTGTCTAGTTCAAGTACGGCTGCATCAATCCGGTCGACCTCCACTGCTCGAACTAGATTAAGGTCAAGTTATCAGCTCTATCTAAGGGTGGCGTTCCTTCGTATAGATTCATTAAGTTACCGATATTGCTTATTGCTTCCATTATCTATTTAATTACAGCAATATCACTTTGCCCGATTGGGTTTGATCTAGATCGGCCTTATATCCTTTTTAACCCATCGTTTATTAATTAAAACTGATCTAATCTGTACTTTAAATGATGAGTTATGTTTTATCGGCTATTTTACATCAATCTTGATCGTACATAGCGTGCGGTTAAGGCGTGTTTGATCTTGAGTAGATCTATTGGCTAGCGAAAACTGTTCCATGGCCCGTTATCATGGCCTGTGTGATTCTGCCTCACACCCCACTATTAGCACCGTGGAGTGGGGATCGTTATTTGGTAGATCTATTCCTTAGAGGGCATGACCTTAACTGTGCGCTATGCCTGAATCGACTGTTTTAGCCGATATCGAGCGCTTTCACAAATAGTTTGCATCACGAGATCATTGAAGTAGCGATAGGTTGAAAGATGTGTTAGCCCCATGATCTTATTCTTGTATTATGGCCTGTATGATTTTGTCTCATGCCCCACTGATATTAGTAATAAGTTAGGGTCGTCGAGTCTATTGTTGTTTCTATGGCCTGCATGATTCTGCCTCATGCCCCACTAGTCATAGCGATAGATGAGATCTAATATGTTCATTAGATCTATCTCTATTAAATGGTTGAATGATGATGAACTGTTTCTTTCATAAAAGGGGTTTGGTTACTTGTAGTCATTGGCTTAGCATAAACTAATTACTGTTGATATCTTTTTGCCAGTGACCAATATTTGTCTAAAAATGATATTCATCCAGAATGATAACCGATTCTTCTTACACAACCCCATAAGCTTTAACCGATTTATTCTTACGAATATGCTGGAATCGACTATTTAGTCGATCTCCTTTCATATTGGCTCTTAGAGCCGTACATTCGGGACTGTCTGGCAACACCGACATGTTCCGCTCTTAATTACTGATGAACTTTCTCTCCTTGTCAATTATAGGGTCAAATTGACTGACACGTCTCGGGAGGATTGCGCAGGATCGACCATGCCTGCGCTGAAGCTAGGTGGATCTACAGCTCCATCGAGCAGACCCTTCTGGCTTGCTACGTGTGTCCTCGGCACGAGATGAAATTTCGTGTTGATAAGCACAAAAAGGACAAGAAAGAGGACAAGGACGACCATAGAAAGAGAAAGAAGTACATGGGAGAGGCTCACATTGGGCATGAATGGGACTCAACTAGAGAGAGCTTAAGTGAAGAGGATGGGAAGATTGCAACCATAGCTATCCACAAGCCATCCTCAACACTAAGGCTCTTCAACAACATGTCCGATGATGATTACTACTCCCCTCACATTTGTCTTATGGCAAAGGGTGAGAAGGTAAAATCCGAATCCAAGGCCAAACCTCCTCCACCTCCTAGTGATATCTCTAGCAGCGATATTAGTGATAGCTCTAGTGATAATGAATCTAGTGATGAAGAAATTGATCAAATAACTAAAAACTTGGATGGAAAGACTAAATTATTCATCACTAAGCTAATAGAGGATTTAGAGTGTCCAAGCCGAGCTAGAATCTAGAGAGGAGACTCTTATCCAACAAGAGGATCTCTACATTGCTAGCAAGGAAGCTCTTGCATTAGATAGAAGTGAGGTGGAATCCTTGCGCAAGGCCTTGGCCAAAGAGCAAGAGGACCATGCTATCACAAAGAAAGCTAATAATGCTCTCAAAAAAAGTATTATGACTTGGATGAAAAGCACAAAGAACTTGAGCTGCAATATGGCATTCTTTGAGATAGCAACTCACATCCCTCTAAGGCAAAGGAAACCTCTACTCCCTCCACTAGTCAAGGTTGTGGAAAATGTTATAATCTTGATTTGAATGCCTATTCCACTAACATTGCAAACATGGAGGCTATGAAAAAGGAAATTGCTAGGCTCAATAAAATCATTGGGAAAGGGTGCATGGACAAGGCACAATCCAATGACAAGAAGAAAGATGAATCAAAAAGGCCATAATTCAAGCAAGGAAGGCATCCCTCAATCAAGCATGGGCTCGACCACACAAAAGGAGCTAAGACAAATGGAAGAAAGATAGTGAATGGCTATGAGTGTGTGTAGTTTGAGAGTAAGGGCAGAATTGGTGTAGAGCAGCCTACACAGACCGTGGCAGTGCAATGTCCCCGAGCGGCAGTGCCGCACTCCACAAAAATGGGAAGGCTACCAATTCTATTCCTGATCAGACTAAGCCCATGAAGAAGGTGGTCCAGTAGAAATAAGTTTTCCAGAAGCCTAAGGAATCAATATGGGGCACCAAGAACAAGTATGCCTACCAACCGAAGACCCATACACCACGACAAAGATTAACATCGTGCTTCGCTTTGAAGAACAACAACAGTGGAAAAGTGGTTGCGAAATATGTTGGAAAGGAAAACAACATATATAGGAATACTTCTATTTGGGTTCCTAAGTTTCTTATGACTAACATGCGAGGCCCCAAGTCAAGTTGGGGACCTAAATCTAGCAACTAAACATGTTTTGCAGGCATACTCCTTTGGTGGATCAAGTTGGGTTCTTCATAGCGGATGTATAAATCATATGACCGGAGAAAGGAGTATGTTCTCATCATATTCCTCGATGATACATTCAAATGAAAATATTATCTTTGGAGACAATTCAAAGGGGATGTGATTGGTCTTGGTAAAGTTGCCATAACCCTTGAGCATTCAATTACAAATGTATTACATGTTGATTCGTTAAGTTACAATTTGTTGTCCGTTTCTTAATTGTGTGAGATAGGCTATAATTGTGTGAGACAATTCAAAGGGGATGTGAGTGTGGAAGTCTTTAGAAGAGAGGATTCCTCTATTGTCTTTATGGGTCGATTAAAGAATAAGCTTTACTTAGTTGATTTCAACAAAAGTAAAGCTAAGCTTAAGACTTGTTTAGTGGCAAAATCTAGCATGGGTTGGCTTTGGCATCGCCGACTAGCTCATGTTGGGATGAGGAACTTGGCCAAACTTCTAAAAGATGAACATATCCTTAGACTAACAAATGTTCACTTTGAGAAAGATAGGATTTGTAGCGCTTGTGAATCTAGAAAGCAAGTTGGCGTACCTCACCCACTGAAGAGTATCATGACCACCGAGCAACCATTGGAGCTAATTCACATAGATCTCTTTGGACCGGTCGCCTACCTAAGTCTCGGGGGTAACAAATATGGTCATGTTATTGTTGATGATTATTCCGGTTTCACTTGGATATTCTTTTTGTATGACAAGTGCCAAGTTTAAGAGAAAGTGAAGACATTTGTTAGAAGAGTACAAAAGGAGTTTGGTCTCCCAATTAAGAAGATGAGAAGTGACAATGGGACCGAATTCAAGAATACACTAGTTGAGGAGTTTCTTGATGAAGAGGGCATCAAGCATGAGTTTTTAACTCCGTACACCCCTCAACAAAATGGTGTAGTAGAGAGGAAGAACCGAACACTCATTGACATGGCAAGGACAATGCTAGATGAGTACAAGACACCAGACCTCTTTTGGTGCGACACCATCAACACCGCTTGCCATACACAAGAAGTTGAAGAAGACTTCATATGAGCTTCTAACCGATAACAAACCTAAGGTGTCTTACTTTAGAGTGTTTGTGTGCAAGTGTTTCATACTTAACAAGAAACCCAAAACCTCAAAGTTTGTTCCTAAAGTTGATGAAGATTTCTTCTTGGTTATGGATCAAATGAGCATGCCTACTGTGTTTTCAACAAAACCTCCAGGAGAGTTGAGATTGTGGTAGATGTGACATTTGATGAATCTAATGGCTCTCAAGTGGAGCAAGTTGATTCAAGTGTTGTATGAAAAAAGGATCCACCATGTGAAGCAATCAAGCAATTGGCTATTGGTGATATTAGACCACAAGAAGATCAAACCATTGAAGTGTTGGTTCCTCAAGTTGCTGCTACACCAATTTCTGCTGACATACCTAATGCTGAACAGCAGCAGACTCCTGCTGAAACACCTACACGCGGCAGTGCCGTGCCTATGTAACATCCCAGATGTTAAAATGCAATTAAAACTTGATCATGAGCATCATAAAGCATAAGCATCAAGTGGCATGTCATAAAAGCATTTCATGTTGCAATTATAGTTTTCACATGTTACATATGTGATGTTTCATATGTTCCATTGTAGTGTTTCATATGTTGTTTTTCATATGTTTCTTATAATATGTTTCCCTTGTTTCATGAAATAATGTCAATGTTAGTAATTAGGGATCTTTATGATTTTATATATGAGAATTTGCTTAAATAACTAAAAATTTTGTTAAAGTAAACCTTGTTGTTTAAAGTGTGTTCTTGAATATAGAAACAAAGGTATGAAATGTTTTCAAGTCAAACATGTTTAATTTTGAACTCAAAAATTGAATTCAGTAACTAGATTCTCATACTTAGGCATTTGGTTCAGTCACTGAAGTAAAGTTATTAAGTTCAATTTTTGGGGTATTAAGGATTGTTTTTTCATTAATAAAAATTATACAATTTTTGTTTCATTGGTTGGTGTGATGTTCAAGCCTTGTTAATATGCTTTTATTTGTAATGTTTGATCCATGCTTAATCCTAAATTAATTCGCAAAGTTTGCTTAACAAAACTGTTGGTCAAGTTCTAACTGAATTGCAGTTTTTAGTGTTAAAGTGCTCCCTTTTGAAATTCAAAATCTCCAAAACTGGTGACTTGTTGAGTTTAATCCTTTAAGAAATGTTGGAGACCTCTGATCTAGGAAGAACTTTGCTTAAGGCTGATCGGTGTGTCATTTTGCAAAATCTAGAGAAAGAGAGGGGAAGTTAGTGGTTTGAGTCGAGGAACAGTGCTCACCCCGACAGCAGTCAGCTAGCCTGCTCACCGCTGACGGCCGCCATTATCATTTTCGTCGCTCCCTCGCATTCGGGCACGCAGCTACTTCGGTGGCAGCGTCGCAAGCAGCTGCTAGACGTCTCGAGCCTTCGCCATCGCCTTCATATCACCGAGCCGGTGCCGTCTTTCTTCTTCTCTTTTCCTACCGCCGCCATTGAGCCCTTGCCACGCCAGCACAATTCATCTCCACCGCTGTGTCCTAGTCCAATTGCTCATGCCTCCAACTCTGCGTGCTCCTCGCAAACCCAGCTGAACCGCTTGCCACGCCAATCGCCACCAGATTCAGTCGCTCGTGCTGTTTACGTCATGGCTGAGTCGCCATTGCCGCCAAGGTCATGCTGCCATGGCCAGAGCACCTTAGAGTAGCTCCCTCCTTCCCAGCGCTTGTCTCAGCTTCCTCGTGATTCGGTGAAACTCACCAACTCTTTGTTTTTACCTCTACCGCTCAGGTCGCGTGGGAACGCTGCCCTCACCGTCGACAGCCGTTTCTGCTCTGCCTCCGCTCCATCAATATGGCCGACCAAGTCATGGTGAGCACCGTGGTGCTGTTCCGTATTGAACATAGTGGCTGGTCCGCTGTGCGCCGCCGAGCCGCCATGGTCACGGCCGCGCACGAATCGTGTCCCAGCTCAATCAACGGATAGGTTAGACGTGTTCGTGAGGGTGTTGTGAGGGCGTTGGTGACCTTTCCGTCACCGGCGACCTCACCGTTGGCTGCCTCCGCCACGCCGGAGAGCCGCCCGTCCACCATGGCCGTTGCTGTGCTTGCGGGGGTGCTCCTAGTGTTTGTCTAGGGTTCGAAGGGGATGCGGGGGAGAGAGGGGAGCCAGCCAGGGGAGTCCACATTGCCGGGGACCTCGTCGGCGGCGAGTACCCACCGGTCAGCGCGGGCAGCTCGCCGGAGTTGATCGGGACCACACATGTCAGTGTCTGGGGTAATGGAGAGGCGCGTGAGAAAAGTTTGACTCGGTTTTATTCTTTTCCAGAAATTATTTAAATGATACTATGAGAAAAGTTTGACTCGGTTTTATTCTTTTCTAGAAAAATATTTAAATGATACTGAATTTGTTTAATTCATAACTAATTCCAGGAATGTGATAAATTCATGAAATTTTATGTGTATCTTTGCTATGAGATACTCTACCATGGAAAAATATGAATTGGTCATTTTCAGTAAGTTTGGTATGCTTAAAAATTAACTCTTTAAATTAATAAATGGACCTTGCATGATTTTTATAGACTAAAATAAGTATGATTTAATCATGAAACTTTTTGTGTATGCTTTACATGCTAATACATGCCTTCACAAAAAGTTTGGCTCTGTTTTGATAATCCTAAATTGGTTAATTAATTTAAGTGTGTTAGATACCTTTTCCTTAATTAATAAATACTAAAATGAATTAGGAAAAATGTTTTATATAATCTTGGTGTGTTTTGGGCATTTATTGAAGACCTTAGAACACTCAAATCCCTGTTGTTCCTTGGCATGTTGGTTTCTTCTTTTTATAGTTATATAATCAACTTGTTAATAATTAAAATGACTTAATTGTTTAGTTAAGTTAAGTGCATGTGTATAAGTTAAGCAATAGTATGAGGTGGTGGCTCAAGTATGCTGATGTTAGTTTGTGCCTTTGGATAAGCATATATGTATGATCTTTTATTAATAGTTTAATAATGAATAAATGTGTTGCTTATGCAAGGTTGTTAGTGGATGAGTGTAATTAAGTCATGATGTGGCCTTGCCCTAGTCTCGCTTAACTAGTGTATTGTGATAGGTGTTACTTTCTTGATGAACACTTAATCAACTTGTAATCAAGTAATTAAAATGTTTTGTGAAGCGTAACCTTAGTTGTACCATGAAGGAAAGTTGTATTCAACTTTCTTAGAATAGTTTAAGCTCTGCTATACACTTATGTGTCATTCATCATGCGTCATGGCATGTAGTCCATCACGTTAAGCAAAGCATCATTTATTACGTGTAGTGCTTATGAGAGTGAGAAGACTCGTGTTGATCAAGTTTTGGGGAAAGGTCCATCCACCAGAGGTGTTGGTACCAAGTCTGACTCTTGGACCTCTCTATGGAACTAACCTTCTCTGCAACACAGGCAAGCCCCGGAGCAAAAACCCTTCTCTGATATTTATAAATCTTTATTACACTTTAAGTCTTGTGAGATGTGCATTAAGTAATTAGGAGTTGGTCAAATACCCTGCTAGTATGAGTAGGTTGATACCTCTTATGCTTAGTCCTGCTTAGGCTTCGGTATAAGTTAAATGATGGTTTCATCATTCGCAAGAAATAGGTTTTACCATATTCTTCTTAGCTCTGCTAATGGCTCATGTGGTTACCCTATTAACGATAATGTTAAATTGAGACCGGATAGACTCTTTGCTTGCGTCAAGTTTGAGTCTTGACGTAGTGCCCCGCTTGTGTCGATTAAGGACCGCTCGTTGTAGGCTTGTTATGTGTTCAAGACTTTGCAGTACTGGCCACATACTGCGGTAAGCCTAATACCTCGGCTATTCCATCATGAGAAAGGACAACTGCGCACTAGGAGTGGAGAGATGGCAAGAGTAATGTGTACACATCCTAAGAATCCGTCATGGACGAACGACTCAGGGCGGTGGAGTACTATGCTCTCGGGTAGCGCTGGACCCATTCTCATTTTGGAGGATCCGAGTGAGGGTTGATATATGTAGGTCTAGGACCTGCATATGTCGTGTGGTAAGGAAACCCCAGCTAGGCCAAATCGATTTGAATCGTTGTGCTCCTCAGTTATGGAGACTTGATCCTCTGCCCTGTATCGTAGTTAATCAATGGAACATGGTTACTTGTGGATAAGAGATGAAGATGAGATGAGAAGATTAAAGAAGTGATTGATTTAGATTAGGTGCAAACTGGATACCTTAATGACTGAATACAAAGCTAAAACATTGAAAGTAAGGATCCCCTTATAGTAAGCTTTTCTACAAAAGTGATTCTTGCTTTGAACTTTCCTTTAAGCCTGCATACCCTTGGAGTCTTTTCTTTTAGTCGGGTAAGACTTGTTGAGTACCCTCAAGTACTCAGGGTTTGTTAACCCTATTGCAGGATTTGACTTGACCTGCTGATCGAGGTCATGTCGGTGCGCTCGACATGATCTGGTTGTCTCTCCTACCTTAGATGTTTTACCTAAGTTGCTTCCATAGTGTTACTCACCATTTTAACTCAAGTTAAGTTATGACTTGAACATGTTATGTAAACTATTGTTATAAGTCTTCCGCACTCTGATGTAATACATTTTTGTATCAAATATTGTAATGTTGTGGTAACTCTATGTTGATCCTATATGAGTTGTAAAATGTGGATGATTCAGGGTTCCCCGAGGACAGCGGATAGACTATCCGAGTTATCTGGCTTTCATGTGCAGCAGTCAGAGGTCTTAAAGACAATGATAAGTGCATATGGGCCATATAATTTGGGTGGTTCTACCACAGCCTACACAGTCAGCGGTAGCTAATTCGACTCCAGCTCATAGATAGAACCTACAACCAATCTTCGAGCAAGAAGAAGATGCAGATCCAGAAGATGAACAAGAGGCCATTGATTATCCAAGGCTAAGGCAAACAATACAACGGGATCATCTCGTTGATAATATCCTTGGGAATCTTCAAAAGGGGGTAACAACTCATTCACATTTAGCAAACTTTTGCCAATTTTACTCATGTGTTTCCTCTTTGGAGCCTCTTAAGGTAGAACAAGCACTTGGAGACCTAGATTGGATGATGGCCATGAAAGAATAACTTAACAACTTCGAAAGAAATTAAGTGTGGACTTTGGTGGAGAGACCCAATACCAATATCATTGGCACCAAGTGGGTCTTCCATAACAAGCAAGATGAGAATGGCGTGGTGACAAAAAACAAGGCAAGATTGGTTGCTCAAGGTTTCACTCAAGTAGAGGGCTTGGATTTTGAAGAAACATATGCACCGGTGGCAAGGCTTAAAGTTATCCGAATGCTTCTAGCCTATGCCACTCATCACAACTTCAAGCTATAACAAATGGATGTGAAGAGTGCATTCCTCAATGGCCCTATTCAAGAACTTGTCTATGTTGAGCAACCACCGGGCTTTGAAGATCCTAAGTTCCCCAACCATGTTTACAAACTCCAAAATGCGCTCTATGGGCTTAAGCAAGCACCTAGAGCATGGTATGAATGCCTTAATGAATTCTTTCTTAAACAAGGCTTTGAAATAGGCAAAGCCGATCCTACCCTTTTTACTCACAAAGTTGATAAAGATATCTTTATGTGCCAAATATATGTTGATGACATAATATTTGGTAGTACTAATCACTCTTTTTGTGAGGAATTTAGTAGGATCATGACCAAGAGATTTGAGATGTCCATGATGGGTGAATTGAAGTTCTTCCTTAGATTTCAAATCAAGTAAGTGAAGGATGGAACTTTTATTAGTCAAACGAAGTACACCCATGATATGCTCAAGAAGTTTGACATGGTGAATGCCAAGCCTATCAAAACTCCCATGCCAACCAATAGATATCTAGATCTCAATGATGAAGGAAAAGCCATGGATACTAAGGTATATTGCTCTATGATCAGCTCTCTACTTTATTTGTACGCATCTAGGCCCGATATTATGCTTAGTGTGTGCATGTGTGCTAGATTTCAAGCTAACCTGAAAGAGTGTCACTTAGTGGCCGTTAAGAGAATCTTGAGATATTTAGTACACACTCCTAACCTTGGCTTGTGGTATCCTAAGGGCTCTAAGTTCGATCTACTTGGGTATTTGGATTTCGATTACGCCAGTTGCAAAATAGATCGAAAAAGCACTTTGGGGACATGTCAATTCCTTAGACAATCCCTAGTGTCTTGGAGTTCTAAAAAGCAAAATTGTGTAGCCCTTTCTACTACCGAGGCTGACTATGTTGCAGCCGGTGCATGTTGTACTCAACTACTTTGGATGAGGCAAACCCTTCAAGATTTTGGATGTCGCTTTACCAAAATCCCACTCTTGTGTGACAATGAAAGTGTCATAAAGCTAGCAAACAATCCCATAAGCCACTCAAGAACTAAACACATAGACATCCGACATCATTTCTTAAGAGACAACGAAGCAAAAGGAGATATCGAAATTCGCCATGTGAGCACCGAAAGGCAATTAGCCGATATCTTCACTAAGCCTCTCGACGAGTCAAGGTTTTGTGCTTTGCGTAGTGAGCTAAATATACTTGATTCTCATAATGTGGTTTGAATTATAGCACACCTTTGTTTGATGAATTAGCATGAATTAGAGAAACAAATTGCAAAGGTTTAAATATTGTGCTTCAAAATGATTTATCAAAACAAACAAGTGCAGTATGATCATTCTTTATATTTATTATCTGCTGCTGATCATAGTGTGCTTGATATATGTATCCATATCCTATATATATAGAGCTATTTAGTTAGTAGCTAAATCTTGCTGTTCTGGGGAGTGCGGTTGTGCCGCGCCTGCCTTGCGTAGTGCCGCGTGTGGACTACGACAATGCCGCACTTCAAATTCCAATTGGAATTCAGCCCATGATGGTAGTTACCGTGGGGTTGATATCCTTTACTCTTTTTCCCATCTGGCCCGTGGTAACTCTCTCTCTCTCCTGCATTCACCCAGGCGCCGACGCAGCGTGCTCGCTCTTTCCCTCGTGTCGCCGTGCTGCCACCTTCCGACAGTGCCGTGCCGACCACCGGTCTTCTCCCTTGTCACCGATGGCCGCTGAAGCTCTTGGGTAGAGCTATTTCATCTCTTTCCTCCCCAATCCATGAGAATCAAATGTGAAACCCTATTCCTTTCTGATCTATGTAATGTATCAATTCTAGTTGTCTTTGATGGTTGATTGGAAGGCAAATAGTAGTTTGGATGGTGCCTTGGGGACTGATTGAGTTAGAAATTGTGATTCAATCATGGAGCCAAATTAACTACAGTGGCAGTGCCGTGCCTTCAGCATGGCATTGCCACACCTATGTGGCAAAGTTAGCAGTGCTCAACACTTGGTTCGATGATTGACTCACTTTATCTATTTCACTCAGCTCTCAAAGTCAAGATTCATGATTACTAGGGTTCCTTTCAATCATATCTAGATGAATCGAGGACATAGACGTGTTTATACTTACTGAGATTGTATAATGGGTTGGGAGTTAAATTATGAAGTAATTTAAGTAGACAAGAAGAAGCAAAATGCAGTCTTAGTGAAACAGCTAGTGCGGTAGTGCCACTCCCAGGTGCGGGAGTGCCACATATCTGTGGGCAGTACCACATCAGTTGCTTCCCTTGCTTGCACTTTGACTCTTCTTGATTACTTTACTTGCTTTATAAGGTAACTTCTACTCTCCATTCGTACAGTTTCTCATTTTGGTCTATGTTTTTGCATAGATGGCCTCCGGAGGTGAAGACGAGCGGAGAGGGAAAAGGAAGATGACAGAGCCATGAGACAAGCCAACTCCTCACCATGGCCATGGGAGGACAGTAGCTAGCAGCAGTAGTGTAGCATCTAGGGGGGATCCAGGAGACAGGGAGGAGGGATCAGATGATCTAGGAGGAGGAGAACTTGGAGAGGGCTTGCCACACCATTCCTCCTGGTGCCTGCCCAACTACCCCTCCTCACCTTGATGAATTTGACAGAGATTATATCACAGAATATTCTGAGGAGGTGATTATGAGGCGTCCCAATGATACTTGTGCTTAATTATGCTGGAAAGCAGAAGATGGTACAAGAAGCACGTGAGAACAATCCTTATGAGCAACTAAAGGATTTGGGGGTTGACTATAGAATCTGGAATGAGTTTCATTCCAACTTCTATGCCTCAGTGATCTTCAACTCAAGGAAGTCCAAGATTATCAAGATGCAATATGTTGACTGGGCAGAGATCAAGGAGAAGGATGACCCTGAATTCAACAAGATGATCAAGGCTTGTGAGCTCTTTTGCCTCACTGACATCATGAGCTTCTAATACAATTGGAATGAGGAAATGCTAGCCTAGTTTCATGCTACCTTCTTCTATGACATCTATACTGATGAGATACACTGGATGACTGAGGGACGGCATTACCATGTTGACTTTGTGACTTTCAGCCGGATCTTTGGTTTTGGTGAGGATGAGAGGGGCTTCACTTATATCCATGATGAGGCTAGAGCTTAGATCCATGATATTGCTTACATGTGGATTGACAGGAGAGGAGCTGATGGTCGAGTTAGTGGCTTGTAAAGCTACTACTACATCTTGAACAACCTAATCAGAGACACCATCAATCCCAAGGATAGAGCAGCCTCAGATCTTAATGGCTATGTGAGCAATGTGCTTGCTAGGTTTGTTGCTGGAGGTGATAGGTTCAATGTCCCTCGCTTCATGTGGTGTGAGCTAAGGATTGCCATGGATGATGGGAGAAAAGGGCTGCCCTATGCCCTCTATCTCATATTTATGATTGAGAGGATCACCGGCTATAAGTTTGACAAAGATGGTCTCCACACCATCTACAAGATTGAAAAGACCTAAGCCTTAGGTGCTAGCAAGGCAGTGAGATGCTCTCCTTCAGTTGAGGACGTGCCTGAGTCCTCTCGCTCTAGGTCTCGCAAAGGTAAGAAGATGGAGAAGTTTGGAAAATGGATCAAGGCCATTTTTACCACTTGCACCTATGCAGCTAGGACCACATATAAGGACTAGTTGGAGAACCATGAAGCCAACTGGGAGGCTAGAGAGCAAGCAGGGCTGCCACCCCTTCCTCCAGCTGAGTCACCGCCATGGTTTGACAACCTTCCTAGCCTTTCCGACATGGAGTCAGAGGATGAGGAGGAGGAGCAGCAGCAGGTGCAGCCGGACCTTGAGCCTCACGCGACCTTGGCCTCAACCTTGCAATATTTGAGGAGGAGCACCAGACGCCAATGCCACACTTCGACCACCCATCTCCAAGGGAGGGTGGTAGTGTCCTCCTCCGACGACGACAACGATGATGATGGCGGTGATGGTCTTGCTGTAGGTGGTAGTAGGGTAGCTGGTGGAGATGATGTTGACTAGGAGGGCATCCAAGAAGATGAGGAGTGAGTTCGTTGATCTTTCTTCTTTTCTTCTCTTTTTGGTGCTTTATGCCAAAGGGGGAGAAAATTAGAGGGGTCAATGTCGATGCGAGACCCACAGGATACCCCGCAATGAAGAGAGAAGATCTAGTCTAACTAGGATTCTTCCCATGTAATCCTAGTAGTAATACTACCATGTAATCCTACTAGGACTCTACATTGTAAACCGACTAGGACTCTGGCCTCCTGACTATATAAAGGAGGGCAGGCCTCCTTGGATCGGGGTTGAGAGGACAACTAATGTACGACACTTGATAATCAATCCAACGCAAAGGCTAAGGCCGACTGGACGTAGGGCTATTACTCGATCACAATCGAGGGCCCGAACCAGGATAAATCGACTGTCTCTTGCATTTACTGTCGAGTTCTACATACGTTGAAGCCTGAACATACTGCCCCGGGTACCCCCATGGTAGGCTATCGGTGGTCAAACATCGACAGCTGGCACGCCAGGTAGGGGCTTTCGGTGACTTTGCATCCGATAGCTCGACGGACCTCCACAACATGATTTTTTCAAAGGGATCAACCTTCATCTTTGGTTCATGGATCTGCGAGGCAGGCGATGATGGCAAGCTCCAAGGCCGCATCCTTGAAGATTCGAATCATCATCAAGACCTTTCCATTTCGGCGACAACAACAAATCAGCTTGCCAAAAGATTCGCGCAGCTCATGATGTCCAATCCAACTCAGATTTCATGGCTTCACGCATCCGATTCAAACTCAGGCTCCGCTTCTGAGACGGAGTCTTATCCGAATTCAAGTTCTTTCGGAAAACCGAGTTCTTTTCCAACAAGGCTCCGGAACACGACATCAACCTATCAAGAATACAACTCGGAGTACACTCGGAGTACTTTAAAGAAAATGGGTCCTTTTCTGTTCGGTCTCCGCAACATGGCAACGTCTTATCAGGCACTGCTCGAAAGATCTCTTAATCCAGTGCTTGGAATACCACTGACAGGAGCTTAGGATGGTCTCGTACTAACCGTAACATCTCAAGACTGCATCATCCACTGGCCAGGTTCTGTTCCTGAAGATAGCAGTACCCGGCTAGTTGACACAACAACGACAACAGTTCTACCCTACCAAGAAGGAGACTCGATCTACGACCTTGAAGCTTCTACTGAAGTTATCAACAACTCTGACAGTACGGAAACCAAGGCCGATGACAGAACAACTCACGCACGAGAAGTATTCATGATTCGCCATACTCGATCACCATTGGCCCCCTAGAAGCACCCAACATTAGGTCATCAGATGAATCTGAGTCCAACATATCACCCTTTATCCAAGGGCACGATGGTGAGACCGAAAATCAAAAGCAAGCCAGAGAAAGAAAAAACAAATTGAAACAAGGACGCCAACGCCGTGCTAGGCAGTGCAAGGAAGCATGGATCAGATATGAGTCAGATCTAGCTGAGTACGATAGAAGAAAATCAGAACAAGAAGTCGAAGAAAGATGCACGGCAAATACACCCTACGACAGGATCCAAGAAACACTAGAAGAACTCAGAGCAATCTCACATCCCAGTGAAAAACAGGAACAACTCTGGGACTATCTTCGGTCAATAGCCCTAAGGATGCACGATAGAAGATCCCATTCAAAACTACCTGCCAGATCGACATCTTATGCGCAAGAAGATCAAAATCAAAGGAGGTCCGCTTTCGAGAGACTTGGACCAAGTGGAAGTCACAACGGGGAAAGTAAGAGACCATAGTCAAAACTACCGAGTCGAACAACCAAGAAAGATCAGAAGCAAAGTACCCATTTAGATAGCCACGCAGAACTACTCTCAACAAGACGACAGTTGGCTAGAAGGAGGTGGTGAATTAGAATACAAAGAAGCCAGAGCGCACGATAGATTCCCCTATTTTGCGAACAGACTCGCTTCAATACAACTACCTCACAAGTTCAAGCTGTCCAATCACTCTAAGTATGATGGCAAGACCGAACCAAGGCAGTGGCTCAGGATCTACTCATAATCAATCGAACTAGCCAGAGGAGACGATGACATCAAGACCTTATTCTTCCCAATGGCCCTAGAAACCATGCCCCTCCAATGGTTCGACAAATTGAAGCCAGGGTCGATCAAAAATTGGGAAGACTTGCAAAGATCTTTCTGTGAAAATTTCACAGGTATCATTACGCACCCCATTACCCACACAGAATTAAAAGGACACAAGCAGAAAGGAGACGAAAGTCTCAGAAATTACTATCGACGATTTGGCGAACTACGTGCTCAAGTACACGACGTCACCGAACGAGAAGTAATCGAAGCTTTCTCTCACAGAATCATGGCTTGGTGGCAATTTTAGGATTTTTGCAAAGAAAACCTGAGAAACAATGAAGAATTCAGACGCACATTGGAAAGAATGATTACTATAGAGGAGAAGATACGAGAAAGGTTCCCAGATAGAAACAACCAAGACAACCCGGACAAGCGAAATCATCGAAACAACAGACATCAGGAAAGAAAGCGTGGACCAGACAACATCGTAGCGACAGCTGACAAAGCAAGGAAGTTTTCTAAACCCAGGAGGTATGATGACATTGAAAACATGCAGTGCATCTGGCACCCTAAATCAAATCATACAATCTGAGAGTGCTACACCTTCAAAGATCGATACACAAGAAAAGATAGTAAGGGGAACAATAAAGAAGGCAATCAGAAAAAAGATGAAGACAACCATGAAGACAAGGGATTCCAAAAATCCAGGGGGACAGTAGCAGTAATCTTCGCCGGGGCTCTAGATTCTAGAAGCAAACATCAAGAAAAGCTAGCTCTACGAACCATCATGGCAGCAGAGCCGGCTACTCCAAGATATCTCAATTGGTCACAGTATCCAATCCAGTTTTCAAGAGAAGACCAATGGACTAGCGTAGGAAACGTAGGTCATTACCCACTGGTTCTAGCTCCAACTATCGCCGGTATGACTATCACAAAAGTTCTAATCGATGGAGGAGCCGGACTCAACATCATCTTTTCAGAAACGCTAAGGAAGATGGGGCCACAACTCGCCGGGATGATTACACCAACGAGCACCCCTTTTTATGGGATAGTACCCGGCAAAGCAGCCATGCCACTTGGACAAATCACTCTACCGGTTACTTTTGGCACTCCCTCAAACTATCGAACATAGTTCATCAAGTTTGAAGTTGCAGACTTCGATTCATCATATCACGCAATCCTCGGGCGCTCGGCACTAGCAAAATTCATGGCGATTCCGCATTACCCATACCTATTGCTTAAGATGCCAGGGCCTAACGGTGTTCTTTCCCTTCGAAGTGATTTGAAGCACGCTTTTGACTGTGACGTTCAAGCAATCCAAATTGCAGCAAAAGCACAAAATGCCAGTGGAAGAAAAGAGATAGCTACTATTGCCGCAGAAATAAACCCAGAAGAACTAGAGATACCGGCTAAAAAGCTCGGCATCCTCGCACCACCAAAAGAAGCCGACGTCAAGCAAATCGACTTGGGCACTGGTGATCCCTCCAAAATGGCAACCATCAGCGCCCACCTCTCGGCAAAATAGGAACTCGCGCTCACCAACTTTCTTCGAGACAACAAAGATATCTTTGCCTAGAAGTCGGCAGACATGTCAGGTGTCCCAAGGGAGTTGGCTGAGCATGGAATCGATGCCAACGAAGGCTCCAAGCCTATGAAGCAACGGCTATGATGGTTTACACCCGACAAGAAGGCAGCAATTAAAAAACAAATCACAAAGCTAATGGCAGCAGGATTCATCAGGGAAATCTTTCATCCAGATTGGCAAGCAAACCTAGTTCTAGTACAGAAAAAGAACACGGATGAGTGGCGCATGTGCGTTGACTACACAGATCTCAACAAGCACTGCACGAAAGATCCATTCGGACTACCACGCATTGACCAGATAGTTGATTCAACAGCAGGATCTACCCTATTATCCTTTCTTGATTGCTATTTAGGATATCACCAGATCGCATTAAAGGAACAAGACCAGAGCAAGACATCCTTCATCACTCCTTTCGGTGCCTACTGCTACAAGACCATGTCGTTTGGACTCAAGAACGCTGGTGCCACTTACCAAAGAGCTATCCAAACATGCCTTGGTGAACAGATCGGCGAAAACATAGAAGCATACGTGGATGACGTAGTAGTAAAAACAAAGAACCCGGATACACTAATTGAAGACTTAAAGCAAACCTTCGAAAACCTGAAAAGGTGGAGGTGGAAATTGAACCCAAAAAAGTGTGTATTCGGAGTTCCATCAGGACAACTACTCGGATTCTTGGTCAGTCATCGGGAATCAAAGCCAGCGCTAAGCAAATTCGAGCCATAACAGAGATGGGCCCTCCTCGAAGTGTCAAAGATGTGCAGAAACTAACAGGCTGCATGGTGGCCCTCAATCATTTCATATCAAGACTCGGCGAAAAAGGGCTACCTTTCTTTAAACTACTAAAGAAGACAGACAAGTTCGAGTGGACAGAAGAAGCCAACGAAGCTTTCAAAACACTTAAAGAATACCTCACCTCCTTGCCCATCCTCACACCTCCAAGGAAAGACGAAGACATGATGCTGTATATTGCGGCTACTTCTACTGTGACCAGCACAACAATAGTCGTGGAAAGAGAAGAAGAAGGGTGTGCATATAAAGTACAACACCCCGTATACTACATCAGCGAAGTACTGTTAGAATCAAAAATCCAGTACCCACAAGTGCAAAAACTACTCTACGCCCTACTGATCAGTTCACGCAAGCTTCGCCACTATTTTGAAAGCCACAAGATTACCGTGGTGACGGATTTCCCACTCGGAGACATCCTACACAATAAAGACGCAACAGGGCGCATATCTAAGTGGGCAGTTGAACTTGGTGCTCTTCACACCACGGAAGGCAATTAAATCTCAAGCCCTTGCAGATTTTGTTGCCGAGTGGACAAAAATTCAACAACCTATGTCAAATATCGTCCTTGACCATTGGAAGATGTACTTTGATGGATCACTCAAGCTAGGTGGCTTCGACGTAGGCGTCCTCTTCATTTCTCCAGACAGAAAACAACTCAAGTATGTCCTTCAGATATTGTGGCAAGCTACAAACAATGAAGCAGAATATGAAGCTCTCATCCACGGACTCAAAGTGGCAATTACCCTCAGAATCAAGCGATTACTTGTATATGGCGATTCGGCAGTAGTCATCAACCAAGTCAACAAAGATTGGGACTGCACCAAAGAAAACGTGGGCGCTTATTGTGCTGAAATAAGAAAGCTCAAAAAACATTTTCAAGGATTAGAAATTCTACATGTCCTGCGTGACTCTAATATTGCAGCAGACGTCCTCGCCAAACTCGGATCAGACAGGGCGAAGGTCCCACCAGGTGTGTTCATAGAGGAGTTGTGAGCTCCATCTATAAAACAACCCGGTGAGATAACCTCTGAACTCCAAGCCAAAGGCACGCAGATTCTGGTGATCACAGCATCATGGACCCAGGTCTTTATTGATTATATCAAAGAGAATAAGTTGCCAGCAGAAAAAGAAGAGGCTACCTGAGTTGTTCACAGAAGCAAGAACTACGTCCTAGTAGGGAACAAGCTCTACAGAAGAGCCGCGTCATCAGGAGTACTCCTAAAATGTGTCTCATTCGAAAAAGGCAAAGAGATCTTAGACAAAATACACTCAGGTTGCTGTGGGAATCATGCCGCTTCAAGAACACTAGTCGGCAAAGCATTCCACACCGGATTCTACTGGCCAACTGCTTTGAAAGACGTAGAAGAACTCGTCAGAAAATGCAAAGGTTGTCAGATGTTCGCAAGACAAGCTCATGTACCAGCTCACAATCTCATCTGCATCCCACCCGCTTGGCCTTTCTCCTGCTGGGGGCTGGATCAAGTCGGACCTCTCAAGAAAGCAAAGGGAGGCTTTGAGTACATCTTCGTAGCAATTGACAAGTTCACAAAGTGGATTGAATACAAACCACTCGCAAAATACAGCGCAGCCAAAGAAGTCGAGTTCATCCAAGACATTATGCACCGCTTCGGCATGCCCAATCGAATCATCACAGATTTGGGTTCTCCCTTCACAGCTACAGAATTCCAAAGTTGGGCACAGGATTGTGGTTTCAGCATAGATTACGCATCAGTCGCACATCTAGAAGCCAACGGACAGGTAGAAAGGGCTAATGGACTCATACTAGCCGGATTAAAACCAAGATTGTATGAAGAACTAGTGGACTATGGATCCAAATGGCCAAAGTAGTATGGGGGCTATGAACTCAAGTAAGCAGAGCCAATAGATATTCACCTTTCTTCCTGGTTTATGGATCAGAAGCCGTATTACCTACCAACTTGATCTGGACGTCACCAAGGATAGAACAATATGATGAAGGAGAAGCAGAACACACCCGAAGATTAGAACTCGACAGTACAGAAGAAGTCAGAGTAAACGTACCCTTCAATCAGCAAGATACCTCCAAGGTTTAAGACGCCACTACAACAAGAGTACCCAACATCGATCACTCCAAATCGGAGACTTAGTACTAAGAAGAATACAAAAAACTGACAGACGCCATAAACTACTCAGTCCATGGGAAGGTCCTTTTATTGTCACAAAAGTCACCGGACCGGGTACGTACAAGCTGATAACCGAAGATGGAAAAGAAGTCAACAATACATGGCACATCAGCCAACTAAGAAGATTCTACGCATGAAAACAACTCAAGGAAGAATATATATACAAGCCACAAGAGATCAACATTCAAGATCAATAGAAATGATGTTCCTTGACAACACATGTATTATTATGGTTTTCATTCAAGATCAATAAAGATGGTGTTCATCGACAACATGTCCTATTATAGTTTTCCCTGAGTTGATTTCACGAACCAAAAAGCAACACGGCTAATAATATGCATGAGCATACCGGCCGAGAGCAAAAAAGCTGAAAAGATGCTTGAGCCCGCCGATGAGGGTAGCTAACAAGCTAACACCCGAACCAAAAAGCAACACAGCTAATAATATGCCTGAGCATACTGGCCGAGAGCAAAAAAAAGTTGAAAAGATGCTTGAGCCCGCCGATGAGGGTAGCTAACAAGCTAACACCCGAACCAAAAAGCAACATGGATAATAATATGCCTAAGCATACCGGCCGAGAGCAAAAAAGCTGAAAAGATGCTTGAGCCCGCCGATGAGGGTAGCTAACAAGCTAACACCCGAACCAAAAAGCAACATGGCTAATAATATGCCTGAGCATACCGGCCGAGAGGAAAAGAGCTGAAAAGATGCTTGAGCCTGCCGATGAGGGTAGCTAATAAGCTAACACCCGCTAGTCCTAAGACTTTCCAGTACCAACAAGACCAAGAAAGGTTGTCAACACAACAATCTACATATACCGAGTTGTTTACATGGCGCAGACGAAAGCCAGACAAGCACTCGATGAAACAAGAAAGTTTGTCAAGACAACGATCTACCCATACCAAGTTGTTCACCCAGCATAGATGAAAGCCAGACAAACGACTACCCAGAAAAATGCTGATCACTTGGACAACTCATTCAAAGAATAAACAAGGCGTCCAGACAAAGAAGACATCAACAAAAATCTTCATTCAAAAAGAAGTATAATATCCCATTACAGAAGCTGGAGTACAAAGGTCAATTACATCAAGCATCATCATCAGGAGAAGAAATATCAATATTAAGATTATCTACAATCTTCCTGGATAAATCTTCGACCTCAGGCTCCACCTTTTCAATAGCATCCAGATATTCTTGACTCTCGGCTTCATCAGTAACCTTGGACAAAGGAAACTTTGGAGAAAAAACCCGAACATGGGCAAGAACATTTCTGGTACACAGTTGGGCGCACCTCTTCACGAACTCTTGGAAATGAGTCGGAATTTGAGTAATCAACTGAGCCCAAGATTGGCCATCATCTGCTGGAGTTCGGAGAAGGTCGGCTACTGACCGAAAAGATTTCCACAAAGCATTCTAGTCCTCAGTAGCCGTCGCCAACTTGCTAGTCAAGACTTCAATAGTGTGTTGGACCTGCACAAGATCCCTGTCAGCTCCACGCCTAATCAACTTGGCAAGCGCGAGTTCTTCTTCAGCATGAGTAATTACCTCTTCGGCCCTGTTCTGACTACTGCGAACAAGTGTCTTCATCTCCTCAATACCCTTCGAGAGCTTCTGCTTTTCAACTCAGAGAGCTAGACAATGAAACAAAAACAAGTCAGCAGAAAGGGAAACTTGAAAACAGAAAGAATCAAAAAGAACCTGCAATACCTTTATACTCATTCTTCATGGCCTCCAAATTCTTCACGGCCTCCACATTCTTCAAGGCCTCCTGGACAACAGCATCCCTCTGCTTCTCAGCCTCTACAACCCAGGCACGAAGAGCCTGCTCCTCCTTCTGATGCGTCTGACGCTCGGTCTCCAACTAGGCCCAACAGAGGTCAAGCTCTGCCTTTAGGGTACTCACCTCAGAAGACAACTTTTTCTTAGTTTTAGATAAGAAAAAGAAGCCGGTATGATCACGAGAAAAAGACTAAGCAAAAAGAAAGAGAGAAAAACAAGACATAAGGATAGAAGAAAGACAAAATTCCAAAGAAAGAACTTCAGAAAAAACTTACCTGGAGCTTTTCCCCAAAAGAAGTCGCAAAGGTTGCCAAGTTTCCCCAGGCAGCGGTCAGCTCCGACAATCGATGAGTGGCATCAAATTGCTGAACCACGTCATCATCCAAATGCGGACCACCAGAAGCAAGAAGAGGAGAAGGAGAAGCCGGCCGATGAAAAGAAGGCACGGCCAGGGCAATCTCCTAGGAAGCCACGGCCAACCCCTTAGATGGATCCGCCGCCATGGCCACGGTCACCTCAGGAGTCAGCAAATCCATGGATGCGTACTCTGTCCTCCTCATAGCCACCTCGACGACCGTGCGTTCTGAGTCCGGAGGCTCAGTACACAAGGGCGCACCAGAGGTCTGACAAGAAGTCGACTGAGGGTTCAGGGAAGACAAAGGCCTGAAAGTTGATAAGGAAACTCGCTAATAAGAATAAGAAAAAAGGAGAACAGAAGCAAAGAAATAAAACCAGAATTCACTCACTCAGCTATCTTCTTCTTCATAAAACCAAAAGAAGACCTCACAGGGGGAACCACAGTAGCAAAAACATCACCACCACCCTACGACGGGTGTGGCGTGGTCGGCACTGGAGCCCCAGAAGAACTCAAGCTCGACGACTGCTTACTACAAGACAACAAGCCCAAAGTTAGAACAAAAAGAGGTGTTCAAAAACAGAAAAGTAAGGAAACAACTCACCGACGCGTGACAAGGGGCGCATCATCAGCCTCATCTTCCTCGGTCTCCAACAAGGAAGCCACATCGCCATCTGAAAAAGGAGAAAAGTACTCGGTAAAAGGCACAAACAAACAACAAAAAGACAAAACATGATTATATGCTCACCTAGGAGCACACTACCTATAACTAGAGTACCTAGATGAGTACTCGACTGGCGAGATTTCATGGAAGCAGGCAAACCAGAGGAAGAACAATCCGCCCGTCCCCTTTTTCTGCCACTACGAGGAGCTTGGGGAACTAGATGAGGAACATACTCTTCATATACGTCAGAAAATGAGGAAGAAACACCAGGAAGCATCATGGTAGCTTGAAACTTACTGGTTAAGGATGCTCCAGCAAGATTCTCCCCAGTCTCTGCAATGGCAGAGCAGTCATCAAGGGAGACAGGGTCTATGAAGTTACACCCCAATTCCTATAAAAGAAAGAAAGAATAAGCAAAAGTGAAGACAGCAAAGTAAATACAAAAAGCACCCGAATAAGGAAAAACAACTCACAGCAGGAGGCGGGTTGTTAGCGCAATACTCAAGAACAGCGTGCGGGACGACGCTCACTCCTTTTAGCATCTTCTGAATGCGCTTGAGTACCTCCTCATCAGTCAACTCAAGGGCAGGGACCATACGAGAAGGATCCTCTGCCCCCGAGTACTCAAAACTAAAATTTCCCCGCTTCTTTAGAGGCGGAACACGGCGGTGAAGAAAACTACAAATGATCCCAAAGCCAGTCAAGCCTTGCTATTTCAAAGTACATATCCTTTCAAGAAATGGCTTGATCGCCTGGAGCTCATCCTTCGTCAGAGGGTTCTTTTCCCATCGATCATTAACCAAGGGACCAGATCCAGAATGAACGGAAAGAGGAGGAATCAAATTGGCGGCATAAAACCAGTCGGCATGCCAATCCCTCACAGAATCAACCAGGTCATAGTCAAAGAATTTGCTGTTAAGACCCTGGCGAAACTGAATCCCACAGCCACCAAGAACATTGGTGTCATCGCGGCGGGGTTGTGGCTTCAGACGAAAGAAGTAACGAAAGAGAGAAAGAGAAGGAGGAATTCCAAGGAAAGTTTCACAAAGATGGACAAAAATAGAAAGATGAAGGACAGCATTGGGAGTAAGATGATTCAAGCTAATCCCAAAATAACCGAGGAATCGATGAAGAAAAGTAGAAGCGGGAAGGCAGAACCCAGCACGGATAAAGGAGATGAAAAGAACGATCTCACCAAGACCTGGAGTTGGCACCTGATGCTTGCCTGGGGCTTTCCAATCAGCAAACTCCTTGCTCTGGAGTAGACCATCACTCACGAGCTCGCGCAACTAGTCCTCAATCATAGTCAGAGCCGGCTAGATCTTCTGAGCGGCCCTCATGGCCATGAATTCTTGATTTTCAATAACGGAGAGCGATGCTTCCTCGTCGACAAAGGTTGCCTGGGACTTACTCGCCGACTTCTTCCTACCCATATAATAGGAAAAGCAATGGGGCACTAAGAATCAAGAAGGCTCAGACAGCAATGCTCAGATGATGGCGGCAATGGCGATGGCGGAGTTTCGAAGGCTAGGGTTTCAAGGCAAAGGCAGGGTACCAAAGAAAAGGAGGAGAAAGGCCTTTAAATAGATTTTACAGCAGTAAAAACGTGGCCCACAAGGCCCGTTTAAGCAACGCATGAGAATACAACAGTTCATCTCTCACCACAACTGACACAGCTGAAAGAACGGACGACACATCTCCACATAACGGTACAGTTCAACGGGCTAATTTCAAACTTATCCATCCAGCAGCACAGCAGAGCTATTCATATTTGCTACAAAAAGAACCCATCAACCATGAAGCAACGAAGGGTTACCTCACAAGGAACACAAAGAACCCGATTCTTAGTTAAAGAACTCGGGAATCTCACAAACAACTGGGACATCAGCAGGATAAAGAATGATAACTCAGAAGACAAGATTCTTTCCATTATAAATGGTTTCAAAAAATAGAAGATTACACATCTTACAAGACCCAACGAACTCGGTACTACGACAAGCAAGGTAGCAAAGAGGAACCCGGACACAGCTAGGCTCTGGAACGACTACGTGTTCCAAATTGCTACTCAGTAGAACAAACCGCACTCGGCTACACTGTTTTCTTCAAAGGACGGACGCAGTGCATCCAAGGCAGAAATCAGCAGCATGGCGGAACAACATGGAGCAGAGAAGGCCAGCAGGCATCTGTCTACCCAAGTTCGATGTGATGCTAGATATGGTGTTGATCTGCACCAGACAGTCTCAGGGCAGGCGACGAGGATCAACCCAGAACTGCTAGATGAAGGAACGTATCCCACATCACAAGAGTCCCTCCGACTACCACCGCGTACTTCCAAGTACAATGTTGCTGCGGGATTAGTCTACCTCTAATCCCTATCACAAGACTCCCTCCAGCTATGGCAAGATACACAAGAACTGCAAAATACGCCCGGAGGCTGCTCTACTTCACAAACTACCATATTCATGACTACGGAGATCTCAGACCATGCAACAAAATGCTCGATGATTCAAAATAGCACACAAGGAGGATATTTATAGGCCAAAGAAGTGGTGCACATGGATCGGGAGCACCAACGGAACAAACCTAACAAAGGACACAGTGAAAAGACAGAATTCGATGAAAGAGGACTCAGGCGTGAAGGAGCAGTACTCAAGAACGAGCATGGAAGAATATACCAACACTGTACAACTCGTGAACAAACAACATTTACTATCAACCACCACCATACAACTATATCTGACAACAACAAACTACCAGAGAATATGCCAAGACCCTGTATCCGAGTTCTTTTTGAATAAAAGAACCCAGAAATGTGCTCGGGGACTGCAACAGGAAAGGTTTTCAATTCTTCAAACAACCCAGAATCAAGACCCTCCAACTTTTTTGTTCCAAATAGCAAGAGGCTTGGGGGCTACACTTAGTGAGTGCGCTTTTTGTTTAATACAGCGGTTCAAGACCCTCCAACTTTTTGTTCCAAATAGCAAGAGGCTTAGGGGCTACACTCAGTGAGTGCGCTTTTTCTTCAAAAAGGCGCACATCACTCAGAAGACTTCTTCAAAACAGGAATTTTCAAACAACATAAAGATTCAGGACCCTCCAACTTTTTGTTCCAAATAGCAAGAGGCTCGAGGGCTACACTCAGTGAGTGCACTTTTTCTTCCAAAAAGTGCACGTCACAGAAAAGACTTCTTCAAGGCAGACCACTTCAAGACCTTACGACAAAAAGAACCCGGACCGAGCCATATCCAAGTTCTTTTTGACCTTCAACGAAGAAACAGAGCAATTTCAAGACAAGATCCTCTAGCTCCTTGTTCCAAATAGCAAGAGGCTCAGAGGCTACACCCAGATGGATGAACTTTTTTCAAAAAGCACACACCACTCGAAGATCCAAAGAAGCGCTACATGGTTTCACTCAAGAAAGCACTCGGACGACCCTTGTTCCTACTCGACAAGAGGAACAAGACGAGGCTTCCAGAGTTCAACCATGAAGTGCTCAGGGGCTTGTCGATGCGGGACCCACAGGATACCCCGCAATGAAGAGAGAAGATCTAGTCTAACTAGGATTCTTCCCATGTAATCCTAGTAGTAATACTACCCTGTAATCCTACTAGGACTCTACATTGTAAACCGACTAGGACTCTAGCCTCCTGACTATATAAAGGAGGGCAGGGCTCCTTGGATCGGGGTTGAGAGGACAACTACTGTACGACACTTGATAATCAATCCAACGCAAAGGCTAAGGCCGACTGGATGTAGGGCTATTACTCGATCACAATCAAGGGCCCGAACCAGGATAAATCGACTGTCTCTTGCGTTTACCGTCGAGTTCTGCATACGCTGAAGCCCGAACATACTGCTCCGGGTACCCCCGTGGTAGGCTATCAGTGGTCAAACATCGACAGTCAATAACTTTTTGACTCCATGAAGAGGTTGCTGCAGCAGGAGCTTTCATGTTCTATCCATTGAGAGTAGTCTTCGCTAGGTTGAGAGTTTGAAAGTCGCTCAAAACTCTATTTGTGTATTAATGCTACCTATGTACTCTATATGTGTGAGATATGGACATGTATTGATCTGTCCTATAGCTTGTCATATAACTGTGCTAGAATGTACTTCTTTATATGTGTTACATACTGTGTGGTGCATGTTTTTCCCTAAGCTGTTACAGCAAGTGCGGCAGTGCCGCACTACGGAAGTGCTGTGGCCATGAAGCGGCAGTGCCACACCCAGTTGTCACAGCTATCTTGTTATGCATGAACTGTCATTTGCATCACGTTTATATATTTGACACAATGTGCAGCACCCCACAGCAGCATGGATGTAGGGGAGCCCCTTCACTTTCACTAAAGATGTGAATCTTGGCTTCTTATGCCAAATTGAGAATTCAATTATCCATTCACACATTTAGAGGAAGGCTCTACACCTATGGCCCAAAAATCTCAGTGTTGATTTATATCTTTTGTAAGCTCTAATTGGATTGTCATCCATCACCAAAAAGGGAGAGATTGAAAGTGCAATCAAGCTCTAATTGTAGGTTTTGGTGATAATGATCACGCAATTAGAGAAATAATCAGATTTATCGAGATGAAAAGCAGGGAATCTATATTCGAGGATGTAATACGAAACGGAGGAGCCCCCAATTACAATTGTTGACGGCTTCAAACTCAAAGGAGGTTTAAATTCTTTTTATATTGTGAATTTGAGTATAGGAAAAGCCATACTATAAAGGGGGACACATTGCTTAAACAAAAGTGTACTACCAAGTGCTCAATCTTATAAATACATCCTCAGTTACTCAGCCAAGACAGCCAGCACTTCATTCTTTACCCTTGTTGTCTTGTCTGGTGCGGTTGTGCCGCATCTAGGGAGAGGCACTGTCGCTGAGCGACATTGCTGCACTTGAGTCGCGGCACTGCCGTGACTTAAGTGACCTTTGGAGGCAGGGGGAATTTATACTTTTCCTTTCCCCTCCAACATCTCTCTTCTTCCCTCAACCGTTCAGCTCGTGCAGAAGCTGAAAAGTGCTCTTCTCTCTCTCCTCCATTGGTGACCTTGAGCTTCCTAGCTTCTCCATTGATTTTCCCATCAATCATTGAGAGAAAAAGGTGCCAAACTCGATTAGAGAGCAGATCCACTGATTCCCAAACTCTAAAGAGCACTTGGTTCACGTTTTGGCCGGCGGTTGTGTTTGTTACTCTTGGAGCTTGTCTCCTAGCCGGCTGAAGCGTCACCCGTGGAGCTTGCCAACTTGTGTGACAGCTCTAGGAGGTTTGTAACCAACTCTTACAGCTAGTAAACTCACCTCTCATCTCAAGAGTTAACTCTCTTGACTTGAGAACGAGAAAGAGTTGAAAAGGCCTAAGCCTTAGTGGCTAACCTCAACAACATAGACTTAGGCAAGCCTTAGTGGCGAGCTGAACCACGAGATAAATCATTGTGTAACTGTGTGCTTGCTTTACATTCTTATGATTCATATTATTGTTGAGGTGATTTCTAGAGTTTGTGGCCGATATACTTGTGTGTGGTGTTCCTACCATTTCTTGCTGTCGATCTGTATTCTACACACCTGCAGGACCTCAGTAAACTATTGGATTCAAGTTTTCTTGCACCGATTTTGAATTATATCTTGAAGTTGTATGCAGGTGCGGCAGTGCCGCTGTTCTAGCTCGGCAGTGCCCTGGGCATAGAGCAGCGGTGCCGCGGTTTGAATTTGACAAAAGTTCAAGTTTTGTTTTAACATGCCTATTCACCCCCTACAGGCTAACTAGAGATCCTACACCCATGGAGAAGGCTGCGGCGGATCCGCGCGCTGGAGAAGGCCACGGCGGGCGGGAGGTGCGGTGGAGAGGGAGAAAGAGACGAACTGCCGTGCTTTGGCATGGAGGAGATGACGGTCGGCGGAGCGGAGGTGCGATGGAGAGGGAGGCGTAGTGGAGAGAAAAGAGCGGTGGAGAGCGGGGTCGCGAATAGCTATCGCGGTGCTGCAGTGAGGTGAGTTTTTTTTTTAATGCTTCGTTGTGGAAGCCAGCAAGTAGAACTCTGATAGTAGAGTGATTACATACGGATGACACGAGTCACCGACCGTCTCAGGGCGGACTACAACAGTATGGGAGCAATGTGTCCCCTTCGTATGTTCTACTGCCAGGAACCGTATTTCTGTAGAATACGATTGTTGCGACAGCGCAGCACAATTGAGACCTCGCTCAACGTAGTTCTAGCTGGAAACACAACTGAACTCACTTAGTAGATAGTACACTGTACAACTGTACTGCTGACTGACAAACTGTGCTGAGGTTACTCCATACCTTTTTGATCCTCACTTTTTTTTTTGTTCGCTTTGTGGAATACTCACTTCACCTATAAAAATGTGGCGCAAAATCAAGAAGTCTTCCATTTTCTAAAAAAAATCTAAAAAAAAGGTAAAATGCAGAGGTTCGTTAACTTTTAAAGGGGTGCCATCTAGGTCCATCAACTCTCAAACTGTATTTTCGGATCCCTAAACTTTTCAAATGGTTCACCGGAGATCCATACCCCATCGTTTATATTTGTATTTTGTAGAAACCACCCTCTATTTCTTTTTTCTTTACACACTTAGCCCTCTCCGTCCTCCAGCCACCGCGCACTCTACTGCTCCGGTCCTTCGATTGGTTGCTCCATCGATCTTCATTGAACAGCGGCCACGACTCCCTCATCAGTAAACGACTCCCTCATCAGTAAAGCCATGGCATAACCCCACACGAACGCACCAGCCAAATCTTGCTCGTCCTGCCCTACCAGGCGGCTGACGGCGCTAGTGCTGCCGCTCTCAGGGACGACCACGACGCCGGCGTCCAGGCCGTACCCAAGGAGAAGCGAAGGTGGAGTTTTCGACGCCCGGCGGCGTCGCCCGGCCTATGTCGGCGGCCAAGGACGCTGTACAGGGCCACCTCGAGCCCTACGGCTTCCTGGAGCTGCGGATGGACCCGGACCAGCACGCCGTCGCCGTCACAATTGCCACCGCCGCAGGAGTTGGTGCGTGGCCACCTAGTGCGGCGCCAGGCCAGCCACACCATGTGCTGCATGCAGACGCTCGTTGTTGTTGCAATTGCCACCGCCACAGGCGGTGGTGCGTGGCCACTTTGTGCGGCGCCAGGACAGCCACACCCTGTGCTGCATGCAGGCGCTCGTCCCCACGCAGAACAGGGTGTGCGTCCGGATGCTCGAGGAAGAGAAGCTCGTCCGGACGCCACGGACGACGCTAACTCTGCGCAGCTCACCGCACCACCCCTGCTGGCACCAGCAGGTATGTGGCGATCCATACGTTCTTGACACTTGACGCCGCTGTGCCGCACGGCGTCCAAACGAGCTTTACCACAAGATCTCGTCAACGCCGTCCGCGCTTACCGACGCCAGTGTGCACACATACAGCGGCTGGCACGACGACTTCTCGTTCGCCACCACGCGGGCCAGCCCGTACCGCTACGCCTTCACGCCGTCCAGGCAGCAGCAGCACGACGATTGCGCAGACGATAAGCCCGCGGCCGACCACCAGCTAGCTGTTCGTGCCCAACTACATGGCCGTATCGTCGTCGTCGCGGCAGCGGCTGTCGGTGTCGTCGTTGTAGTCGGGGCATCGCTGGAGGCGCAGGCGACGCCAGGCGCGTGCGGGCTGGAGTCGAGGTACGACCCCATGCGCGTGCAGCGGTGCCCGTCGCAGGCCACCGTAGCAGGTCCAACGTCCAAGATCAGGCGGTGGCAGCTGAGCGGCACAAATCCAATGACGAGCGCGCAACTCTAGAACTCACGTCGTCATGCATGGTCCTGTGTGTTCATCCATTGACAAGCGCAACACTAGAACCCACGTCATGCATGCTCCAGTGTGTACGATCGGTGGCAGAGTTGCAGCTGGCGGCGCCGGTGAGGAAGGTACCGTGTTTGGGACCTGTCTTGCCATCGATCCCACGTGCTCGCTGTGCTCCCCAGGCGGGTGTGTGGCTGCACGCCGCCGTGCATGCTCACTGTGCTCTCAATACTCTGGCCGCAAGACAGAGAGGGGTAAGTGTGTAAAGAAAAAAGAAATAGAGGGTGGCTTCTATAAAATACAAATATAAACGAAGGGGTATGGACCTCCGGTGAACCACTTAAAAAGTTTACACTAGTAGAGAAAGTAGTTGTACTCCCGGTTCTCAACCCCCTTCAATCCCGGTTTTGAAACCGGGAGCACGAATCCAGGACTAAAGGGCCCCTCCTTTAGTCATGGTTCCGCGCCCGGGACTAAAGATCCACCTTTAGTCCCAGTTGGTAATACCAACCGGGGCTAAAGAGGCCTCCCGGCCTGGCCACGTGGGCCGACCATTTAGTCTCGGTTGGTATTACCAACCGGGACTAAATGTTTTTCTTTTTCTTTTTTTTTGTTTCTATTTTCAATTGATGATTCGTTTTGGTTTTCGAATAGGTTTTCGAATACGCATTCTACGCTGCTAATAATATACATATTCTACACGTTTATAATGTTCGAACATTTTGTACAAACTAAAGTATGAAACTAACGTATATATTACATGCATATATATATTGTACGTTATTTTATGTACATATAATATGTGTGTGTATATATATATATTACAAATAAAGCTTGCATTGTATATTCTATCATATCTTTGGGATAACAAATTCACTCCATCTGGTTTGGCTTCCATGTTTCGTTCACGTCATTGTAGAACTCGCCGACGGGGTTTAGGACCTGGTCATTAAGAAATCCTGCTGTGGTCTCTTGAATTGCTTTCAGTTGGTCACGTCGTATGACTTTTTTCTTCAACCATAGAGTTTTCAATAAAAGTTAAAGGAAATATATATATATATATATATATATATATATATATATATATATATATATATATATATATATATATATATATATATGTGTGTGTGTGTGTGTGTGTGTTGGTCACGTGATTACTTATATATATGAGCGATAAAAGAAATTATGAATATATTTATATAACTTACTTTGAGGTTCTCTTCAGGAGTTCTTTTTGAGTACGCCATGATAAACTCGCAAACATAGTATCCGCAGTAGTTGTTCCCCTTTTCTTGCCTCAGAACCCACTTTTACGAGAAAAAAGATCCGGTGAATTAAAAGCATGCATGGTGTTAATTGAATTATATATATATAAATGTAGCTAGTACTTACTTTGTGTGCGATTACATCCAGTGGCGCTTTGCAATGTTTCATATGGTGTTCCTCAATGAAACTTTTCCAAACACTACACCCAATAAAATAAAAAATTAATTTGGCCTTTAATAATTGTTGCAGTTAAGAGATCGGGGTATATATAGTTGCTAGAGAGACCAAATTACCCTTGGATAATATCTATCATGTCTTGGTACTCTATTTGCTCTTTTCTTAACGAGTCTAAGATGCTCAACCGACTATTGGCCATATCGATGACCATCAATATCCAGTAATTGCTGCATATATTTTTATACACAAATATGATCGATATTAACTAGAGTCAACATATATATATATGGGAGATAGCTTAGCTAGTAAGCAAATAATTGAACAAATGTCCATATGATCGACATTAATTATTTAACACTCAATTGAAGTTGTAAAGAGTATGTCCTTGTTTTGTTGGTTCACTAAGAACCTAATGAGATTTTTCTCGAGTTCAGATTTCCATTGAGGCGGGGCATTAGGGTGTTTGAATACGACATATGGATCAACGAAACCAACATCATTATCCTTTCTCTTTCTGAGTTCTGTCATCTCATATCTGCATATATAAAAATATAGTGTGAGGATATATAATTTATATATATACATGTAGCTTTATATATATACACTTTAATAGTAGAAAATAATCACACTTACAGACAATAGCAGCTAATGAGACTTTTGTCGAGAGAGTCCAGGTGGCATAGTTGGTGTAATTCTGAAAACTCGACATATATAACGTCATCGCCACGGAAGTAATATTGGTTTCTAACTCTAACAGAAACAAAGATCTCTCCCCGTTCACAAGCCGTCATGTACCACTTGTTTAGCAGGTACATTTGTGTACCCAGTTCACCTAAGAACTCAGGGTTGTATAGACTCTTTCCATGTTCAAACTTCTTCCAAGGATCCACTTTCGGAGCAGATGGTCCTTCAGCGAGCACTTGGGCAAGGTCCAAACCGGTATCCTCGTAAAACCGAGCCAGGTCCTCAAAATCGACGTCCAGTATATCTAAGTTTGAACCATATTCATTACGAATGACAAGAGGGGGGACTGATTGTTGCGATTGTTGTCCGAGTTGTGCAACACCTTTCCCTGCTCTAGTCTTTTTCTGCTTCGCCTCAAATGACTTAGTGAGAGAGCGGTCGTAGTCCGATTTTGGCAGGGTCTTTTGAGATTCCCGCTTTTTCTGGTCCACCTTCTTTCTTAGAAGATCTAGAGGTAGGTAGAAGTATGGGTTCTCCCTCGCTTCTCGTTGCTTTCTTACTTTTCCAAAGAAACTGCTCACATCTTTTTGTACTGCAGCATTTAATTCCTTTTCACTTTTCTCGTAAGCTAGTTTTTGGGGAATAACTAGATTAGAGGAGGCTTTCTTTTTTGTCGGTTGGTGGGCCAACAGCTTCGTTTGCGGGGCGGACCTCTTAGGAGCTGGCTACTTCTTGGTCATGAAGGGAGGCGGAGCAGCCGTTGGAGACCTCCTTGGAGGTGGCGGCGGTGGCGGTGTTGCATAATCATTGCTCGGAGCACTATGATGATCTGGAGATTGAATAATTGGACTTAGGTTGGCGGAGGCCCTGCTGTGTGAGTACAAAAAAGAATAATTAGGTATAAGAAATTGTTATTATTAATCATGCATGTCAATAGAAAATTAGTGAAAAAATTATTTCATTCACTTTTGTCCGCACCTATTGTTTGGCAGTTGAGGAAGCAGTGGTGGACTAGAGACCCTAGGAATAATGATGTAGAGCTTGCGCCATAGTATGAATGTCTTCTCTGCTTCTCCTAGAGTCTTCTCCCCATCACCTCTTGGAATGTCAAGAGTCAGATCACTAAAACCTTTGTTAACTCTATCCACTGAGACACTAACATATCCAGGTGATATTATTGCCCCATGGATTTTTGGTGTCTTGGTAGGATCTGGAGGAGAAAAAACACCGAGAGCCACCATGATTGTGGCATTCTCTTTTGGAATATGTAGCTCACATGATGTAAACGGTGCAGTGATGTCATCCACGGGGAAACGTAGCATAGCGTCAACTTGATTTGGCAACTCCGTGGAAGCGTAGCTGCTTTTCAACTGATCTGGGGGGCTAATATTAATGTTCATTCCTAGATCTGATGCCTGCCTTAGGGCACTCATTGCTATTTGTACTTGCTTTATGATTTCGTCCTGCATTCGAGCTTGCATGTCTTTTTCGCGCTCCTGTGTTTGAAGCAATGCCTCCCATGACTCACGAACATATTCCTCCAGCCTGCTGATCCGCGTTGCATCCTCATCATTCCTTCTCTGCCAGCTTCCGTAGGTATCTCTGTTGTTAGGGAAACCATGCTCCCAAGAAATATTCTGTCCTAAACCTCTCGTTCGGCCACTGTGTTCAGCAGTTCCAATGACATATGTCAGTTCATCCTTCTCTCTATTGGGCCTGAACGCACCAATAGCTTTAGCTTATAGAGCATAAGAAAATTTTTGTGTTGCTCTTTCGAGTTTTGGGCCATGAACCAGCTTCTCGGTCTCTAGGTCCATTCTTCCCCCATGAGCGAAAAACCAATTCTTCACGCGTTTGGGCCAATTGAGTGATTCTGGTGTGATACCCTTGGCAAGAATGTCCGCTTCCATTTTTTCCCACTTGGGAATGGCAGTCGCGTAGCCACCTGATCCCATGCCATGGTGGTATACCTTCTGTCGGGCATTCTCTTAGTTCCTTCTCACCCGTTCCCCACCCTCTTCCGATGTCTTGTTTGTACAAAATCATTCCAGTAGGGCCTCAACTTCACGAGCGGGCCACTAGTATTGAAATTGTGCGTTAGGTTCTTCTTGACGTATTTCGTGTATAGGGATTTCTTACAAGTCTAAAATTGTGTGGCCATCTTCTTCATAGCCCACTTTCGAACTAGTTCCTTCAATTCATCATCGTTGATAACATCATAATCATCCGCTTGCAACGTGAAATGATGAAGGATATCATTCCAAATTAAATTCTTATCAAGATCAGAGACAAAACTAACATGAGGCTCGTTGATCTTTTGCTTCCATTCACGGGCACTGATTGGAAGTCTGTCCCTTACAAGGCACCCAAAGTGTTGCACGAATTTCCTTGCATGTGGACCAAGTGGTTCGCCTGTCTCGATATTGAATTCCAATATTATGTAGCGCCCCTCCAATGGCTTTTTCGGGCCTCAAATATTTTTGCTTTTCGCCATTGTGGTCGTCGATCTAGAGGGCTACGTATAAAAAAGAATAAATAAATATCATGTGTACACATAATAGATGATAGATATTCAAATATATATATAAATATATATACCTCGCCAGTATTTTCTTGCACAATATTTTCTTGGTTATCTTCAAGAGCCAGGTATTGACTCCCATCATCTACATCCTGCTGGTCACCATCGGCAAATTGAGTGCCGGTGTTGATAATATCCATCATTTCTTCATCCATGTTGTCTCTCGGGGCAGCCATCTAGTTTTTACACCACTAGATATATCTATAAAAAATAAAAAACTATATCTATCAAATATCCATCAAATTCTAGCTCAAAAACATGTTGACCTTGCTTACGTGATCATATCGGCGGGCATTTCTCCACCGGACGGCACCGTACTTGGCCACGGAAGAGCTCTGATTCTACGAGGAAGGGAACACGGTCTTCCACGACCATTGCCGCTCTCCCTCGTAGAATTAAAGCTCCTCCTTGACGTCCGTTACCGCTTGGCAGAGAACATGCTAGCCGAGATGAACACGGTCCGCAAGTTCAATTAGTACGGATTTTCTACAATTTTCTAACTATTTTCTAAGTTTTTCATTTCATGGAAAAATTAATTCTAAAAAATAAAGGCATGATTTCTAAGTATTTCATTTCATGGAAAAATTAATTCTAAGTGACCTGCTCGACATCAGCGAGCTCGCGGGCGTTTTATGGAAAAATTAATTCCAAGTGACCTGCTCGACAAAATTAAGAAAAAACACACGCTCTTATGACCTCACACATCTTCTAAGATCACGTAAGCTTCCGTACTAGTTGACCTTGCTTACATGACATCTCGGCGGGCATTTCTCCACCGGACGGCACCGTACTTGGCCACGGAAGAGCTCCGATTCTACGAGGAAGGAAACACGGTCTTCCATGACTGTTGCCACTCTCCCTCATAGAATCAAAGCTCCTCCTTGACGTCCGTTACCGCTCGGTAGAGAACATGCTAGCTGAGATGAACACGGTCCGCAAGTTCAACTAGTATGGATTTTCTACAATTTTCTAACTAGTCCGCGCCAAGGAGGCGGAGGTATGCCCACCCGAGTACGAGAACTACGTGCCCTGCTACTACAATGCCACGGACGCCGTCGAACGTCTCGGATCTAGGGGCCGACGTCGTCATAAGCTACTGCGCAAAAAGGAGGAAACGACGAGACACCGGGCCGCAGGAAAGCCCATCCATTCGAGTTTTGCCTCTTAAGAGCAGTAAGTATGGTTAGGTGAAATCAAATATCACCATGCAAAAGTAGCAGACTAGCTAAATTGTTACCCTCAACCTCAAGTGGCATGGGTGATTGACCGATAATAATAGTGGTACTCGTCTTTGCCATTTAATTCGATCATCAACATGCACATGCAAATACATATTACATAGGGCCAGACACAAGCATAAATATCAGTATGAATTCATGGCCTCAGTCACCCACATTCTAGCACCAAGGAGCCTAACATATAAACAGAAGTATGCACCAATTGCAAAGGCTACTAGCTAGCACCAAATCGAAGTGATACATTCATTGAGCAACGACACTGAACGAGTTGGCCATACAGTAGCAAGAGAGTGCAGAGGAAGAGGGAGACCGGGCCAAATCGGGAGAAGACGTGGTGTAATAGAGATGTTGTGGCCTGCTGCGGATCTTGGAGAAGACTGCATCTCACGGATCTAACACAAGAATGAGGGCTTCAAAGTTCAAACATAGCACGGAGAGGAGGATGAAGAAGGGGATGAATTGGAGGAGATAGACACCTCGAAGAACCTTAAACCGCTTAGGGGCGAGGTGGGCCGGGGACGAGGACAATGCGAGGCGTGCACTGGCCGACCAGAGAAGAAGCGCGCGTGCGCGTGGGGCCGGTGGGGGCGGCGGCGCTGCTGGATCTGGTTGGAGAAGATGAGGCGACGGAGAAGAAGGCTTGGCGACTACTCGATCCAGTTAGAGAAGAAGGCGGCGGAGACAGAGAGGAAGAGAACTAAGGGAGAAGGGCGTGGTTTATAAAGAGGGACCTGTAGTCCCGGGTGATTGTTAGAACCAGGACTAAAGGTTCTTTAGTCCCGGGTGATGGTTAGAACCGGGATTAAAGGTCTGACCTTTAGTCTCGGGTGTAGCCACGGCCCGGGAGTAAAGGGGATTTTGGCGGGCCGCGAAAATGCAGCCCATCTTTAGTAGTCCCGGGTGATGGTTAGAACCGGGACTAAAGATTCTTTAGTCCTGGATGATGGTTAGAACCGGGACTAAAGGTCTGACCTTTAGTCCCGGGTGGTTGGTCCACCCGGGAGTAAAGGTGGGCTGCAGTTTGGCTTCCCGCCAGTTTGTAGAAGTTTTTCCTTTTTTATATATTTCTTTTATATAAATATGTAGAGAGTTGTTAATTGCCTAGTAAATAAAATATTAGCAAAAAAATACAAAAAGAATTCTGGGACCTGATTTTGCATTATTGTACATAAGAAAAATCTGTAACCTAAACTCTTTTGTTTTACCGTATAAATATTTAACATAGTGTAAATAATAATCATAATTTTCACCATGCAAAAATGTACTACTTAATTAAAATCATTAAAACTATTGCTTTTCGATAGGAAATTAGTTTTCACATCTTATTGGCGTTGATCATTTGTTTTTTCATCACACATTCTCCACAGGAAATCCACCGTCAAACAGAAAATTCATTTAAATGGTAAAAAATATGAATACACGACAGAAATATGAATACACTATATATATCAAGCGGGCACAGTAGTGAACTTCTTCTTAACGTATATCCCTTGGTTATGATCGCGTCGTAACCATGGAGAGTCCTCATCATTTAGCTAGATGCTTGGGTCTTTGTTCACTGTGAAGGGTGGAATTCGGTCATCCTTTTCATAATCTTCTGATATGTCTGACTTGTCTTCAATTCCGACGATGTTTCTTTTCCCTGAAAGAACTATGTGGCGCTTTGGCTCATTGATTGGGTCGTTGTTGTTTTTCCCTCTCTTCGGTTTTGTAGACATGTCCTTGACATAGAACACCTGATTCACATCCTTGGCAAGGACGAACGGTTTGTCTTTGTACCCAATATTGTTGAGGTCCACGATTGTCATTCCATACTGGTTGTCGACTGCTACCCTGCCTCCAGTTGCCTTTACCCATTGGCACTTGAACAAAGGTACCTTAAAAGTAGGTGCATAGTTTAGTTCCCATATCTCCTCTATGCGGCCATAATATGTTTGCTTATTTCCATTAGGGTCAGTGGCATCTATGCGGACACCACTATTTTGGTTGGTGCTCCTTTTATCTTGGGCTACTGTGTAAAATGTATTCCCATTTATCTCGTACCCTTTGTATGTGAGGATATGCCACGATGGCTGCCTAGCCAATAAATACAGTTGCTCATCAATACTCTCATCACCCTGACATTCTTTTCGCAACCAGTCGTTGAAAGTTTTCATGTGCTGACGTGTAATCCAAGCTTCAGACTTCCCTGAAAACTTGGATCGGAGCAACTCTTTATGTGTCTCGATATACGGATCCACCAAGGAGGAGTTTTGCAGAACTGTGTAGTGTGCTTTATTAAAATAATTATCCTGCGTACCAATATATGTTTTCTTCCCTAATGTCCCCTTTCCACTTTGTCTCCCCTCGTGTCGCGATTCAGGAACACCAATCGGGTCAAGGTCAGGAATAAAGTCAACACAAAACTCAATGACCTCCTCTATTCCATAACCCTTAGCGATGCTTCCTTCTGGGCGAGCACGGTTGTGAACATATTTCTTTAGGACTCCCATGAACCTCTCAAAGGGGAACATGTTGTGCAGGAACACAGGACCGAGAATGCTAATCTCCTTGACCAGGTGAACTAGGAGGTGTGTCATGATATTAAAGAAGGAAGGAGGGAACACCAACTCAAAGCTGATAAGACATTGAACCACATCATTCTATAGTTTAGCTAGATCTATGGGATCGATTGCCTTCTGAGAAATTGCATTGAGGAATGCACATAGCTTCACGGTGGCTAGACGTACATTTGGAGGTAGAATTCCTCTTAATGCAACTGGAAGCAATTGCGTCATGAGCACGTGACAGTCATGGGACTTTAAGTTTAGGAATTTCTTCTCTGGCTCATTTATTATACCCTTTATATTCGAGGAGAATCCAGATGGTACCTTGATGCTTGCTAGGCATTCAAACATGCTTTCCTTCTCTTCTTTGCTAAGAGTGTAGCTGGCAGGACTTAAGTAATGGCATCCATCATCTGTCTTCTCTACATGTAGGTTGTCTCGTTCTTTCAAATATCGCAGGTCCTGTCATGCTTCAAGTGTGTCCTTAGGCTTCCCATACACACCCATGAAGCCTAGCAGATTCACACAAAGATTCTTCGTCAAGTGCATCACGTCGATCACGCTATGGACCTCTAGGACTTGCCAATAGGGTAGCTCCCAAAATATGGACTTCTTCTTCTACATGGGTGCGTGACCGTCGGTGTCATTCGGAATAGGTTCGTTGTCATGTGCCTTTCCAAATACTACTTTCACATCCTTGACCATATTGAGTACATCCTCACCAGTTTGGTTGCCCGGCTTGGTCTGGTGGTCTGCCTTACCTTTAAAATGCTTGCCTTTCTTTCTTAGGGGTGATTCGCAGGAAGAAGTCGACGATGGCCAAGGTACACGACCTTTCGACATTTTTTCAAGAATATACCTTTAATGTCATCGAAACAGTGCGTGCATGCATTATATCCCTTGTTTGATTGTCCTACAAGATTACTTAGAGCAGGCCAATCATTGATTATTACGAACAACAATGCTCGCAGGTCAAAGTGCTCCTGTTTGTGCTCATCCCACACACGTACACCTGGTCTGCTCTACAAAAGTAGAAGTTCTTCAACTAGTGGACTCAGGTACACATCAATGTCGTTGCCAGGTTGCCTTGGGCCTTGGATGAGCACTGGCATCATAATAAACTTACGCTTCATGCATAACCAGGGAGGAAGGTTGTAGATACATAGAGTAACAGGCCAAGTGCTATGACTACTGCTCTGCTCCCCAAAAGGATTCATACCATCCGTACTTAAAGCAAACCTTAAGTTTCTTGCGTCATTTGCAAACTCTGAGAATTCTCTATCGATTGCTCTCCACTGGGACCCATCAGCAGGGTGTCTCAACATATTATCTACCTTACGGTCTTCTTTGTGCCATCGCAATAACTTTGCATGGTCTTTGTTTCTGAACAGACGTTTCAAGCGTGGTATTATAGGAGCATACCACATAATCTTGACAGGGATTTTCTTCATGGGACGTTCGCCCTCAACATCACCAGGGTCATCTCGCCTGATCTTATACCGCGATGCATGACATACCGGGCATGCATCTAACTTCTCGTACTTCTCGCCTCGGTAGAGAATGCAGTCATTAGGACATGTATGTATCTTCTAGATTTCTAATCCCAAAGGGCAGACTACCTGTTTTGCTTCGTACGTAGTGATGGGCAATTTGTTATCCTTCGGAAGCATCTTCTTTTGGATTTTCAGTAACTCCCCAAATCCCTTGTCAGATACACCATTCTTTGCCTTCCATTGTAGCAATTCCAGTGTGGTATCCAACTTTTTCTGTCCCGCATCACAAGTTGGGTATAGTAATTTCTTGTGATCCTCTAGCATGCGCTCGAACTTGATCTTCTCCTTTTTACTTTCGCATTCTCTTTGTGCATCACGAATGGCCTGACCAAGATCATCAGCAGGCTCATCTTCTGCCACTACCTCTTCTTCAGCTTCCCCCATTGCAGTCTCATTGAAGGCACCATATTCAGCAATAATGTCATCATTGTCCCATTGTTCTTCTTCACCTTCTTCCATTACAACCCTGGTTTCTCCGTGCTTCGTCAAACAAATATAGTTTGACATGAAACTCGACTTCAACAAGTGTGAATGAAGACTCCTTGAGCTAGCATATTCCTTCAAATTCTTACATATGGCACATGGGCAGCATATGAAACCATCGCGTTTGTTTGCCTCGGACACACGTAAGAAAGAATGCATGCCCTCAATGAACTCTTGGGAGCGGCGATCAGCATTGTACATCCAATGCCTGCTCATCTGCTTTACATGACATAAATATCATATTAAAATCTAGAACATAATTAGTTAATTATACGACATGCATGCCACCACACAAGGTATTAATTTATAAAAGTCTCGCTACAATGTAGACAATCCCAACTACCACTAAAAAAACTAAAGCTAAAATGCACTTCAGTAGCATAAGGATTTCGCAACCAATCCCAACTAAAACAGACAGATCATGCGTTTGTTCAACATCTATGGGCTTCTTCCACAGGATCACTGCCTCATCAGTCACCGTAGCCGCCTGTGCAAGAGAGTTTTGCACGTGTTCAACATACTCTTCCTCCTAGTACCAGCCTGAACATCCAGTGCCATCCCACTGAAATTAAAACAAAAAATTAGAACTCTAATCACAATCATCATGAAAATAAGTATAAATTAACCATAATCATCAAATACGACAAAATAACTCACATTGCGATCCGGACACTTGTAGAAGATACGGCCCTTGTTGGGACACTCCTTCCTCACCCGATACTCCATCACAATTTTCTCCTCACACTTGTCGCATGCAATGAGAGGGAGGTCCGGCCTCAGTCGCTTTGGAACCCGATAAGAGACCGAGGACCCAGAAGCAGTTGTCATCTACTCTCTATACTCATTTTTAATATAATATAAATTTCTCATTTTATAAACAAATAAATTAAAAAAATCTAAAATTCTCTATATCTCTAAACCATGAAGTGTGCTATGCATGCTAGAAATGAAAGCTGAATACTAGTTGAATAACTACTTTAACCTTCCTTCATCCAAATATGCAAACTTTAAAGTGATTTTGTGCTTAAATGGCTTACAAATAAAAAATCCATCATAAAAAACCACATATATCTAGTCCACAAAATGAGCTATGCTACTGATGAAACATGAGAGTATAAAGTTGGTAACCTTTAGAACCGAAGAATCGATGAGGAATCGAAGAAAGGCGATGAGGAAGAAGAGAGGCCGGCGATGAAGCAAGAACACTGAGCTCGAAGTGGCTCGGGCTCGGAGAGAAAGAAGGGGTATATAGGAGGGGACCTTTAGTCCCGGTTGGATACAGAAACCGGGACTAAAGGTCACTTTCTAGTCCCGGACGGAGGCTCCAGCTGGGAGTAGATTTTTACTCTCGGTTGGAGGGACCAACCGGGAGTAAAAGTTAACCTTTAGTTCCGGTTGTTAGCTCCAACCGGGACTAAAGGTCCCCTGCAGCAAAAGCCTGCCGCGGTAGCCGTTGGGCAGGGACCTTTAGTCCCGGTTGGAGCTACCAATCGGGACTAAGGGTTTCTCTAGTCCCGGGCGCGAAAAATACCGGGACTAAAGCCAAATTTCGAAGTGGATCAAAGGTCGTTTCTCTACTAGTGTTAGGGATCCAAAAATACAGTTTGGGAGTTGATGGACCTAGATGACACCTTCAAAAAAGTTAATGAACCTCCCATGCATTTTACTCTAAAAAAATATAATTCTCACTTTTTAAAAAGTCAAATGATTTGAAGTTTAACTAAAGTTATACAAAATATACTAACATTTATGATATAAGGTAAATATCATTAAATTAATTATAAAATATATTTTGGTAGTAAATCTAGCGGGAGACATAAATTTTAATAATACTTAGTTAAAGTTAAGGTAGTTTGACTTGCACAAATCATATAGTCACATCTTTTTTAAGAGAGGGAGTGGAATGGGTTAATCCATCGTTACCTCATTCTTCGAAAGCTAATAATAATTAGAACCAGTTTGAGGAATAGAGTTAGTCCACCAAATTTGAGGATTTGATTCATCGTACACCACCTCTTGTAGAATATTGATTCCTCAAACCAATCACCCTATAATTGAATTATTGAGTTTTGATAGCCTTGATCAATTGAGCCTGATTCGCAATTTGCCCCAGTTGGATGACGTGGATACAAACACGTGTCATAAGTCCATGGTAGGTGTCCATAATTGCTTCATGGGACCATCCCTACTAATTTGTTTTCCCGTGCCACCAGTACACCCCCACCGTAGCTACAATAACTTGGTAACTGAGATCGTTCTGCAGTCCATTCTAGCTACCTAGGTTGGTCGCCACTGATCAAACCTTTTCCTTCCTTTTCCGTTTCAATTTATTTGCACTTTTCGGGAGTGTTCAGTGGTTGAGCTTTTAGCCCGGCATAAAATTAAGCAGGACAGAGTAATGGTAGTCACTAACTCACTAATCACAAATTCGTTTCTCTGACAGTGACAGAGGTTCTACCGCGGGCAATTCCAGTTTCAGTTCATGAGCTAGCTAGCTAGCTAGTGTGACATGCTGGTGGAGACGATCAGACGAATACGACGCTCTCTTGGATTCTACGCAAGAATACAAGAAGTAGTATCATGGTTTAGTGGCGACAAGAAGTCCTTTAATCTTGTTTCGTGGTACAAGTGGCCACAAGATCTGCATAACTGAATCTCAGGGCCGGGCGATTCAGTCCGCCTACAGGTTTCTGCAACGTTTCCAATGCGACGAGTATACAAAACATTGACCGGATCGTAGTGAGTTTCAGGTTGGAAGTCAAGATCAGCAGGAGTGTGGGATCAGGAATACATTAGTCAGTCCAACATCAAGCAGGATCGCTCACATCGTCCTCTTGGCCTCTTTGTCCCTTGGTGTAAGCCTCATATTTGGTTGTCACCGTCCATGTCTCGGCGACCCGAGCCCACCACTTGACCTTCTCCATTCCTATTGACCACCTTGATGAACTTGACACATGCACATTTGTAAGGAAAAAAAAAACATGTAGCACAACACACACCAACTCAACTTCCAAACCGCAATAGATAGAAGCAAGAAACTCAAGCAAAACTCTGACCATCTCGCTTTGACAATCACTCTATCGTCTATGACATGGGCGCATATCCAACATTTTATCTCAGAGTTATTTGGTAAAAGTGTCAAACTACCGATCTAACCTATACCATCCAGCTGTGGCACACTGACCCTGCAACCTGCATGCAGCTTCTCCAACAATATTTAAAAAAAAAACAAATAATCTAGAGACGTACTAGTAGTACACAACTGTAGCTAGACTAGAATCACTTGTCAAGTGAGGTCTATTTTCAGTGCCCGGCCGTGCTACCTAGGTAGGCCGCCACAAATCTAGCTTTTTCCCTTCCTTTTCGGTTTCAATTTATTTGTTGTTTCGGAGAGTTCAGTGATCGAGCTTTTAGCTCTGAATGAAAGCAGGACACAGCAATGGCAATCCCACCACTGACTTATTCGTCTGACAGGGACAAAGGATCTACCGTGAGCGATTCCAGTTCCATTTCATGAGCTAGCTAGTGTGACATGCATGCTAGTGGTGGAGACGACGATCTCTTGGATTCTACGCAAGACAACAAGAAGTAGTATCATCGTTCAGTGGCGACAAGAACTTTTTTTTATTCTCTATTTTCTCTATTTCGGGTGTAAGTAGCCAGAAGATTTGCGTTTCTGAATCCAGGCCCAGGAGATTCAGTCAGTTCGCGTGCTGGTTTCTGCAACCAAGTGTGTACAGTGACCGTAGCGTAATGGACTAATGTCAGTCAGTTTCAGGTTCGGATTCGGAGTCGAGATCAGCAGCAGTGTGGGAGCAGGAATACATTAGTCAGTCCAACGTCAAGCTGGATCGCACAGGTCGCTCACAAAAAAGGCGGTGTAAACGACAGGGAAGGAAGTGGATCGAGCAGTTCCGCATTGTCTGCTGACTGCTGCTTCAGTCAGAACTCAGAAAAGGATCGCTCACCAAACTGCTTGGAGCTTATGAACTGAGCCACAGAGCCAGAGTGCAAGAACACAATCATTGGAGATCCATGAGACAGCAACAGCAAAAGTTGAAAAGTCAACTGATGAAGGTGCTGGTGCCCAGATCAAACATCTCCTTAGCAGGGGCGGACACAGCGGTGGGGCAGGGGGCTCAAGCCCCCCGACCCATACCGGAGCAGTGGAACCCTGTGGAGCCCGCATAAATTTTTAGGTAAAGTTTTATAGTGTAGGGGGTTGAGACTTAAAATCGAGCAGCAGTAGTTTTTTAGCCCCCCCTGAAATATTTTCTGGATCCGCCGCTGCTCCTTAGGTTTTGAGGCTCAAACCCGGAAACCAATTCACCTACAATTTTAAGGTTCAAAGTCACCAAACCCCCAGGACCGCATAGACAGTATGCAACCCCTCCCATATCGATCGTGTGTCCTCCGTGTCTTCATCCCGGTAGTCCACCAAATGCTTGAGATGTCTCGACTTGAATTGTTTCAACCCTGGTCATGACTTCGGCCAACAACGTCTTCATTATCATCTCGCATGTGCTTCTGCTCACCGTTGTGTTAGATGCTAACCATCCTGTGTTAGATGCTAGCTAGCCATCCTATAGTTTGCCCTCTGGCCTCTTGGTCCTTTGGTCTAAGCCTCATATTTGGTCGTCACCATCCATGGTCCATCGACCTGAACTCACCACTTGACATTTTCCATTGCTACTGACCGGCCACCATGATGAACTTAACACTTGCACATTCATAAGCCAAGAAATATATAGCATAATACACACCAACTCAACTTCCAAATCGCGCTGGAGAACCAACTCAAGCAAAACTCGGTCATCTTGCATTGACGATCACTCTATTGTCTAGGACATGGGCACATATCCACCATTTTATCTCAGTTATTTGGTAAAAGTACCGATCCATCCTACCATCCAGCTGTGGCACACTGAGCCTGCTGCATGCAGAGCTTCTCCAGCACTTTTTTTTTTAAAAAAAAAAACAAAGAATCCAGAGACGTGCTAGAGTACTAGTAGTACACAATTGTAGCTAGAATAACTTGTCAGGTGAGTTCTATTTTCAGTGCCCATGCCACACTAATCTAGCTTTTTCCTTCCTTTCCCGTTTCAGTTTGTTCTTTCGGAGAGTTCAGTGATCGAGCTTTAGCTCTGCATGAAAGCTGGACATGGCAATGGCAGTCACTAATCCCACAACTTACTTATTATTTCTATGACAGGGACAAAGGATCTACCGCGGGCAGTTCCAGTGTTCCATTTCATGAGCTAGCTAGCTAGTGTGACATGCATGCTGGTGGTAGAGACGACGCTCTCTTGGATTCTACGCAGCAGTATCATCGTTTAGTGGCGATAAGAATTCTTTTTTGATTTACGTTTTTTGAATTCCAGGCCCAGGAGAGGAGATTCAGTTCGCGTGCTGGTTTTGGCAACCAAGAGTATACAATGATCGTAACGTAGTGGCGGTCAGTTTCAGGTTCAGTAGTCGAGATCAGCAACAGGAATGCAGTAGTGAGTCCAAAATCAAGCTGGATCGACCAGTTCCGCATATATTGTCTGCTGACTGCTGCCTCATTCAGAAAAGGATCGCTCACCAAACTCCTTGGAGCTTACTTACGTGCTGAGCCAGAGTGCAATAAGACAATCATTGGAGATCCATGAGACAATAACAGTACTAGCAAGTAATCAAAAGTCAACTGATCTCCAATAGCAGTTTAGCGCAGCCTGCCTGATGTGAGCATGAGTGCATGAGCATGCATGCTTCCAAATGAAGGTAGCCCAGTCGGCCAGATCGCATGATCTTCAGAGGGCGTAAGGATGAGTAGCAGAAGTTGGTTAGGAGTTGCTCGATCTGGTCAGGTCAGCTGATGGTATAGTAGTAGTAATAAAAACATTTTGTGTCCCTGTTTATCCGTGCAACCAACCAATCACAAGCAGGGTAGTGGTTCGCCTAACACTAACAGAGGATCGGAAACCGTTTCTCGTGCGTCGAATTAAGATGGCTGCTCTGCTCCTGCTCTGATCCGATCCCATGGTCTGCAGGAGCCGTTCGTTACATTACAACCTAGACCTACGCATGGGCCAGGGGACAGACAGGACAGGAGCACGAAGAGTGCTCCCGTGCCAATCCAGCACCTGCTCGCCGCCGGCTGACGCCTGACGACGGGGACTCCCGGGCTGCGGCGGCGACTGCGACTGCGACGGGAGAGCAAGAAGAACGTACAGACGATCATCAGCGACAGCGCGCGTTGAGGACTCAGGAGACTGGAGAGTGAGTGAGTAGTAGTGTCGACCGAGCTGTCGCTGACTGCAAAAACCGCAACGGGAACACGGTAGCGATTCCAAAATCAAGCTGCATCGCAGTGAGGCACCCCAGATGGAGGACGAGGACCCGACGACAGTGGTCTCCCGTTCGTTGCGGACACCACCTCCGTGCTCTATTCACTGGGCAGTGGACCCACCAAACCTTACGGTGGATGTTGGCCCTCCTAGTTCATCGTCGGTGGATACCCATCCGACCGAGAACAATGACGACTCCGCCAAACGTCGTCTCGATAGTTTCATCAACGAAGTGATGCGTAAGAGGGACTCTCCACTAATTCGTGAGCCTCCAAAGCAGCCTCCTGCTAAGCCAGTGATGCCGTGGCGAAGCAGGCGGCTGGCGCCTCAGCCCCTCTCTCGAGGACCTGCTTTCAAGCGAGGTGAGGTGCTAATCATGCAGCATATGTGCTTCACCAAGGGTCTATCGTCATTGGAGCTAGAGGCCTATGACAGGCTCTTCGGCGACGACCTGACTGCGTCTGAAGCCGAAGCGCTGGACAAGCTCTTTCCGGCTGGACGAGTACATCCTAGGTCACACCATTGTGTCGGTATTGGTTGTTTTCCTGTAATGTAATATCGAATCTAAATATCTCTAGCTAGGATGGTCCAGCTATGGTTGTGTTAGGTGGTTGACCTCCTTTGGCGCTCGATGCAAGCGCGTTGAATGTTTGTCTAAACTCTTCTACTTAATACAATAATACGTAAAGCTTTTATGTATTTGAGAAAAAAAAAAGTTGCATCGCACACATCGCCTAAAAAAAGCCGGTGCAAGTGCGATGCAGACGACAGGAACGAAGTGGATCGCGAGAAGCTCCGCATTGCCTGCTGAGTGCTGACTGCTGCCTCAGTCAGAAAAGGATCGTTCACCAAACTTCTTGGAGCTTACTCCCTCAGTCCCAAAATATTTGCACATCTGGCATTCAAAAATTGTCCCAAATTAAAGTGCCATATAGGGTACCTAGGGTACAACATCTACTGACTACAGCAGCCACAGCAGGTACGACCGTGAAATAAAAAGAAAAACTGGACAAAAGAGAAAGCAACGTAGGATCCAGAAGTTTCCCCATCCACTCGTTTGGTTAACCCGTTTGGACTGCCGTACAACGCCACCAAGGCTCCAAATCAAGTCAGATGGATGTTTCTAGGGATAGCAGCGTCATTTTACGCTAGTCTTGATTTGCGTGTCTAAACCTAGATGTGCCAAAATACTGTTCCGGTCGATTGTTGGGAGAGAAAAATAATGTTCTGTCTAGAAACACTGTTCGCATGAACAGTGAAAGTATGAGTGGCCAGAGCAAACATCCCACTGTTGTTTGGAGTCGCAATTAGGCAATCAGCAAAGACTGCGTGATGCAGTGTCGTGAGGATGAGCACGAGCATGCATGCTGCCAAATGAAGTAGCTCAATCCGCAGGTATAGATAACGTAAGGATGGATGAGTAGCAGAAGTAGGTAAGGAGTTGGTCGATCCGGTCAGCTCAGCTGATGTTTTATATACCACTGACAGAAACATTTAGGGCCTGCTCATCAAAATTTGACATGCCTAAGATTTGACAACCAAAAATTGGGCAAAACAATATCGTAGATTTGGCAAGCCAAATATAGAAGGTTGATAAGTTTTTATAGCAAATTAAATAGTAGCCAAAATCATGGCTTAGCGAATCTTTGACATGGTAAATTTTGAAAGGGAACAAAGCAGGTCCTTTGTGTCCCTGTTCAAGTGTTTATTATCCGTGCATCCAAACAGGGTGGTTCGCCTAACGCTTCCAGAGGAATCGGAGCCGTTTCTCGTCCCGTGCGTCGAATTAAGATGGCTGCTGCTGCTGCTGCTCCTGCTCCGATGTCCGATTCCACCCCCCATGGTCGTCTGCAGGAGCCGTTCGTTGGATTACAACCTACGCAGGGGCCCCGCCGAGGCGCCCAGGCGGCCAGGGGACAGACAGGACAGGAACACGAAGAATCGTCCGGTGGAAGCCGAGCACCTGCTCGCCGGCCTACGCCTGACAACGGGGACTCCCGGACTGTCGTTAGAAAATAGCCGCTGCGGCTGCCGCAGCGCCCCTGCTACTGCTGACTGCGACGGGAGCGCAAGAAGAACGTACGGACGTCATCAGTGACAGAGGTGAGGAAGGCCATCAGCAAGCGGCGTCCACGTGATGGATACGCTAGCTCTACATTCTGTGCGTGGCCTCCGGTCCATGCGATGCGCCTGCGTGCCATCCGTCGGTGAGTCATGAGTGCGCGCGGTGCGGTGCGGTGTGGTGTACCGATCGAGGTGAACGGCACTCAACAAACACAGCGTACACACCTGCCAGGCGGGAACGGCATCTTGTAATATATACTCTCTATCTTACATGCACACTCGTACGTATTCGAGAAAAAAGAGTAGGAGTAATGTAGCTACGGAGAAAACGAACGGAAAAAGGAAGCAGTAAGCGCCCTGCTGCGTCATCTCCGATCCGTCCATTCAGATTTCAGGCTGCTGTTCTCTTTCGCGCGGCAATCAATCCGCAAATACAGCAACTCCGACCCGATCCAATGGCGGGGGCCGGCGCCTGTCCGGTCCGGCTCCGGCCGTCCCCACAGCAGGCCCTACCACTAACACGCGTGTGGCCCTGGCCGGCCGGCCGCCGCATCAGCAGGCTGTGCTGCTATGGCACCACAGTGCCACTACCACAGGCACCAACAACCGCGCGCCTCACCTCACCACCAACTAGGCGCATCGTACGCCGCGTACGATGCCAGCAAATCGTCAGGCGGCGGGCTCACTCTGTCCAGCTTCCTTAGGATTCAGGAAGAAGACGAGCGAGCGAGAAATTTCCAGGGCCTGTTTAGATGCCGAAATTTTTAGCAAAATGATATTGCAGCAGTTTTCGTTGTTATTTGTCAATTAGTGTCTAATCATAGTCTAATTAGACTTAAAAGATTCGTCTCGTGGATTTTGTCTAAACTGTGTAATTAGTTTTATTTTTTATTTATATTTAATACTTCATGCATGCGTCTAAAGATTCGATGTGAAGAGAAATCTAAAATTTGGCATTTTGGGAGGGAACTCAACGGTATCCAAGAAGAAAGGCCAACGCATCAGAGTAGCTCGGTGATGAATAATAACCGCTCCACTTGCTTCTACTCTTTGTTTGTTCCCCGAAAGTAAACAGATATACTCCCTCCGTCCAAAAAAAAATACAATTCTAGCTTTAAATTTGGACACGACTTGTGTTCAGATTCGAAGCTAAAATTTTGTTTTTTTTACAGAGGAAGTATGTTGCTTCTACTTCTACTTCTACGTCTACTCATCCTACTCTCTGCATACGCCATTGCCGCAACTGCAAGCTATCTAGTATGGTCAGTACATATGCATACGACTACTACGTATACGACTACTACTTATGACTGAGCACGGCAGCAAGAAGCTAAGGCCTGGTTTAGTTCCACCCCAAAATCCAAAAAGTTGCTACAGTACCTGTCACATCGAATGTTTGCGGCCCGTGCATGGAGCATTAAATGTAGACGAAAAGAAAAACTAATTGCACAGTTTGGTGGGAAATTGCGAGACGAACGTTTTAAGCCTAATTAGTCAATGTTTGGACACTATTTGCCAAATAAAAACGAAGGTGCTACAGTAGTCCCAAAATCCAAATTTCGCGAACTAAACAAGGCCTAAGCAAGCCGGCCTTGCGTCCCACTCGTCCTGCCTTCTACGGACAATACTATGGCCTTGTTTAGATTGAGAAAAATTTCAACCCGATGAATAGTAGCACTTTCGTCTTATTTGGTAAATATTGTCCAATCGTGGACCAACTAAGTTCAAAAGATTCATCTCGTGATTTCCAACTAAACTGTGCAATTAGTTTTTTTTTTTACCTACATTTAATGCTCCATGCAAATGGCTAAAAATTGATGTGATGGAGAGAGAGTGAAAAAACTTGGAATTTTGGGGTAATCTAAACAAGGCCTATATACAGGGCCGGCCACACGTCCCCATTGGGGTGCATGTATGTAGTATGTACCACACTGCCGCACACTGGAGGTCCTTAATACTGTATTACTACAGTACAAATTACAATAACGATTGTTCAAACAGTGCAGTGCAGTGCAGTGCAAATAAAGTAGTATAACAAAGACGACCTTACAGCCCTGTTCGGATGGTATGGTTCTGGAGGAATTTGAATGGTTTGGAGGAATTCTGGAGGAATTTGTAAGAGAAAAACACTGTTCCGGATGAAAAAAGAAACGGATTAAACCGAGTTTAAGGACACGCGAACGGGGCAACTAATTAAGGCTCTATTTGGATCCTCATCTTTAGAGTCTAGAGGTCTAAACTTTAGAGCTAAACCTCCAAACCGGTACTCTAGAATTAGAGCTAAACTTTAGTCCATCCCCTAAAAGTCCATTAGAGCATGAGACCAAAAATCTGAGCTAAAGCACGTGCTCTAAACTTTCCTTCTCCCTCGCTACAAGACACCGGTGCCCCTCTCTTTGACGCACATGAGCGACGGCTCCGTCCCTATTCGCGTGAAAACAAAAAAAAATCTCGACGCCACCTCACTCCGACGCTGCAACCCCGCGCATCGGTGCCATGGAATATTGTTTGAACCCTTTTCAGGTCTGTACGGTGCCATGGCTAACGGCTATACACAGGGGCAGATATGTCCTTGAGTTCAGTTAGCTCTAAAGTTTAACTTTAAATCCAAACAGCTTTATGGTCTAAAATTTAGTGGTTAAAGTTTAAAGGTCTAAAATTTAGTCCTAAACTTTGGAGCTCTAAAGTTTGGAGCTGAGAATTCAAACAGACCCTAAGTAACACGTGGTATTGCTAGATTAAGACCACGTACGCTATGGAACTGTACAAAGCAAGCCACACTTTAGTAACGACATTGTGCAACTGTATTAATTCCTCAAGTGGAAGTATATGTACCTGGAGACTATATGATAGAGGGAAGTCCATTTATTTTACAACATCAATATATAGCTCGAGTTCAGTTTTCATCTCTTATCTATGATAATTACAACAAGATTGACCTTTTCAGCCTTTGACTGTATAAACAGTTCACTTTCCAAACCTTCACTCAGATTTATAGTTATTTTGGGTGACATGGTATTGATGACGTGGTAACAGCTAACATAGCCAAAAATGTATTTGTATACATAATTGCTACGCGACAACCGAGTGTTTTGCCTTCAGCTGGCAACCAATTTTTTATTCCAAAATAGAAAAATATTTTTAAATTCAAATATATAAATAATACATTTCAGTCGTAGGATGCTGCATATAGTGTGTGTCCAAAAGGTTACATGTTTTTGGTACTCCTAACTTAGAAAAAGAACGAAAAGTGTTATAAACTTGATCTCTCGCCACATCAACGACGCCATGTCAACCAGCACCAACCTAATATATAGATTTCAGCCATAGTTGAAAAGGGAATGGCTTTGATAGTTAAGAGTTGACAAGTAAATGGTTTCATGGATAATAGTTGAAAAATGAACTCAGTCATCGTTGGTGATTGTAACTTGTAAGATCAACGTTTCTCTATATATTATCAGTATATAACACACGAGGTACATTTGTCGAAAATGCCTCGCTTCCAGCAGAAGAGATATAATAGAGACCAAAAACCTCCAAAGTCTCAACTGATCTAACGTACAGTGATTTTGCAAACGGAGAATGTAGTACACCCTTTTTGTTTTTGAAAGATATGGCATGATGAGCTTTGTCCGTCAGTTAAGATAGGAAAGAGAGTTTTATGTACAGCAGGCCAAGTGTTTTTCAGAGACATGGCAAAAAAATAAAAGACTTTAGGAGGAACACGCAGATCCTCCCCCAAGAAGTGCCAAAGGAGGAAAACGCACCCAAAAGGCACTATCTGTTGATGCTAGAGCCCTGTTTCTTCTTGAGGCAACTTGTTGCACTGTTTGGTAAGTATTTATTATAAAAAAAACTATAAACTATTGATTCCTTTTCTTCCAAGGTTCCACATTATGTATATGTTTGAAGCTCCATAAGAAGAGGCTACATATCTGTTTTTGTATATGTGTAACTGTTGGGTTCATAAACCTGGGGTCTCTAATGGGCCCACTTTCCAGCAAAAGCTCGGCCCGGCAGACGGCATTACGAACGACGCGCAACTCCTGGGCCGGCCCAGATACCTAACGACAAGCCGGAAGAGCGATCCAGTCTCCGACCGGAAGGCCTGGCCAAGGAGGGGACGGCACTCGCTTCTGACTCCAACCCGCTTCTTCGACCAGGAATATACCGAACCTCTGCTTACGGCTCCTCTCCGACAGACGCGGTCGGAGCCGACTAGGAACGACAGACCGGGGACGCCTGCTCGGTGAGGACCCAAGAATCACAGAGCAGATAAGGCAAGGCGATCAAGTCAACCGCAAAACCGAGGACCATACCTTGCACACCTGCAGGACAGTACCGCCAGACCATGCCAGAGGGTACTTTGCGACCTTTCAGACATGTCAGAAACAAACAGTGTTGTGGGCGTCGGCATTTGACCTACAGTATGGTAGGCGCTGACATTTGCCATACCAGAAGAACATGATGGAGCCTGCCACATGGATCTGGACGTCAACAATATTGTGGGCGCCGACAAACTGTCTTGTACCCGACGACGTGAGCAACAAGACTAGGAAACACACACTCTCTCTCCTAACTTGTAAGGCCGTCCCCTTCGCCTATAAAAGGGGATGCGCTCTCTCCTAGGAGGAGGTCAAACTGGTCATTCCGACTCCCTCTCTGCTAGCTTTAGATATTCTGAGCACTCGAACAGCTTCACAGCTCTAGAACTCTAAAGCTACACAGAGCATACGTTCTGATACTTAGCGCATGTAGGAACTCCCATCACTCTTGGCCCTTCAGTTCAGAGTCCGACCAGACCTCTAACACCCCCATCTTATTCCCACTCGTTTGTAACCCCAGAACAAACTTCGAGCACCTGGGCTCAGGAATAAAGTCACCGACCGATTGAAACTGGACGTAGGGCACGTTGCCTGAACCAGTATAAACCCTGTGTCATTGAGTGCTAGGCCACATGCGATCACAACGTACGACAAAACTATAAACATTTACTTGTTGGTCACTTTTCGCATCAACAGTTGGTGTCGTCCATGGGGAGGACGCCATACGTTCACGCTTTTGGTCATCGGATGGCCCACCTTTCTGCCATCTTTGTCATGACGAGCTCAAGCGATACGATTCACTTTGGCTCACTGGAGTTTCCCACGCTCCCACCTGTTGGGATGTGGGTTCCTCTCATCTTCGAGCCATCCTAGACCTTCCTCTTCGGAAGCCTGGACTTCATCGCCGACCAGCTCGGCATGCTTCGCCTTCGCTAGGAGGCACTTGTCCCGGCGCCCGTCGGAGGAGGAGCACCCTCCGTCGGCTCCGAGCCACTCGGCGACCTCAACGATGAGACACCTACGCTTCGCTCCAAGCCCACACTGGGCTCAAACCCCATTGTGAGTAACGTACATATTGTTCTTTACTCGCTATTTAATATCTTCCGCCAACTCCCTGGAGGGACCTCGTTGTCCCCACCGCGACCTCCATGCAACTGGTTCCCCTACGGCCTCGCATCGCCCACAGACGCGTACGCACGGGGGCTCCAAAAGATGCTGACGCCACCCCCTCTCACATCTAAATTTGTGGGGATGGCGGGGTACGCTCCTGCCTCTTTCCACGACCTCGTGGACGACGAGGTTGAAAGTGATGGCTCCAGCATCGTCGACGTCGTGGCACCTAGCCACCCTCTGTCCTAGGAGTGCACTATGGCAGACGCTCCGGGACAACCGCTGGTGGTAGCGGAGTCTCTATAGACTCACACCCCTTTGGACCCTCATGCGGAGGCCCTCACGCGCGCGCAGGAGCACGACGAAGAGTTACGACAAAGGCGGCAGAGACAACCACCACCTGCGCCGGCGCGCTCGGCGTAGCACATTGTGCCACACGTGCGTAACCCGGTGAGCGGCGCCCGGGGTCACGCCCATCAGGCCCAGTGCAACATCATGGACGGGGGGAATGATCCCCCACAGTTCGCTCGGACTGGCCAGAACATCGTCGCTGTGGCGATGCTTCTGATTGGCCTTCTAGATCCTATCGACCCTTAGGAGCAGGCAATCCACCGAAACCTCTGGGCGCTGGTGGAAATCGTCGCTGTTCAACAGGCAGAGAGCTTCGTGTCACGACACCGACTCATGGCCTCTCTCCCCACCAGGGAATGGGGGCGCACTAGTCAAATCGCTCCATCCGCTCACCACTATAGTCGTCGGACATGGAACAAGAGGTCGTGGCTACACCACGGCCTGACCCGGTGCCCGCTCCACACCAATCACCTGTGCGTGAACGCCTCGGGCCGAACCGAGATGCTCGCAGCATCAACAACAATCGGTGTCAAGCCCAGCGTGATGATGACATCCATCAAGGGGCGGTGAGAGTAGGCCACATGGGCCCCGGCCGGACCATCGAGGGGAGCGGGGAAACGCACCCCAGGCATGGTCGCCGATCGGACCACTAGAGTCCCAACCCAGATGGCCCAAGACCATGGGCCTTTGGCCATAGCATCTAGAAAGCATCGTTCCCACAGTGCTTCCAAACACCTACCAACATCGCCAAATACACTAGGGAAATGAATCCTGGTATATGGCTCAAAGACTTCTGGCTCGCCTGTCGAGCCGGAGGAGTGGATGATGACCACTTCATCATTCAATACCTCCCCATCTACATGTGGGAGCATGTTCATGCATGGCTCAAATTCCTCCCACCTGACAGCATCCGTGACTGGGCGGATCTCAAGAGGCTCTTCATTGGGAATTTCTAGGGGACATATGTCCGCCCTGAGAATTCCTGTGACCTCAAGAGCTGCCTGTAGGAGCCCAATGAGTCCTTGCGGGATTGCATCCGTAGGTTCTTAAAATGATGCAACTCCCTTCTTGATGTCATTGACGCGAACATCATCAGGGCATTCCTCTCTGGGACAACCTGTGAGTCCTTGATCCACAAGCTTGGATGTCTGAAGCCCCATACCACTCGTGACCTACTCAACGTCGCCACGAACCACGCCTCTGGTGAGCGGGCGGTCGGAGCAGTCTTTAGTGGAGGCCGGGACAAGGGAAAGGCCAAGCGCGAGAACCAAGACAAGGGCCCCTCCACACAAAGGGGCAAAAAGAACACGAAGGATCAGCGCCGACCGGCCAACTCCGCTTTGGTCGCTGTGGCCAATCGCGTAGGCAAGCAGACCCAGTAGGGCCAGTTCGACCACTTTGACAAGCTCATGGAGAGTCAATGCACCAACCACGCCTACCCCATCAAGCACCTCTACAAGGACTATGAACTCCTCAAGCGCTTTCTGCGACAAGCCAGTGGACCGAAAGAAGGAAAGGGCAAGGAGGCAGCGCCCAAGAAAGGAGGTGGGGTGGGCAAGGATGGGGATGGCTTTCCTAATCCTGAGGAATACCTCATGATCTTCAGGGGATCTGATGCCATCTACTCCAAGTGTCAGCACAAAGTGCGCTACAGAGAGGCATGTGTCGCTGAAATGGCCGTCCCCTCCTTCCTTAGCTGGTCAGAATCTCCGATCACTTTTGATTTGAGGGACCATCCTTCCCACGTCGCCAGACAGGGTCGCTACCCGCTCATCGTCGACCCCATTGTCCGCAAGAAGCGCCTCACCAAGGTGCTGATGGACGGAGGCAGTGGCCTCAACATCCTCTACGTCGACACCCTCGATGCCATGCGCATCCATCGGTCGGAGCTCCACCCAGTGAGCTCTCCCTTCCACGGCATGATCCTAGGAACGCAGGCATACCTGCTCGGGTAGATTGACCTGCCAATCATGTTTGGCCACCGAGCCAACTTTCGCTCGGAGGTCCTCTACCTTCGAGGTGGTGGACTTCCTAGGGTCCTACCACGCCATCTTGGGGCGGCCATGCTACGCCAAGTTCATGGCGATCCCCAACTACACCTACCTTAAGTGGAAGATGCCAAGACCAAACAGCGTCATCACTGTGGGTAGCACCTTTTCGCATGCCTACACGTGCGACCGCGAGCATTACGAGCTCGCCACTGCCATCATCAACTCAGTTGAGCTCCCTCAGCTTGAAGAATCATCGACTCCAGCAGTCCTAGGCTGCAACAAGCCAACCTCCTCGACTGCCTTCCACCCACTCGAGGAAACAAAGGCGGTAGGGATCAACCCCACCGACCCAACCAAGATGGTACAGATCGGGGCCCAGCTCCTAGCCAAATAGCAATGCGAGCTCACCGACTTTCTATGCACCAATCGTGATGTCTTCACATGGAAACCTTCTAACATGTCGGGCATATCGTGGGAGGTCGCCGAGCATGCATTACGCGTCATCCTGGGCTCAAAGCCCGCCAAGCAACGATTGCATCGCTTTGACGACGAGAGGCGTAGGGCCATAGGTGAGGAGATCGCCAAACTCCTAGTAGCTGGGTTCATCAAGGAGGTATACCACTCCGACTAGCTCGCTAATCCTGTTCTTGTTAAAAAGAAGACCGAGAAATGAAGAATGTGCATTGATTATACCGGCCTCAATAAGGCCTGTCCGAAGGACCATTTTCCTTTGCCACACATAGACTAGATAGTCAACTCCACCTCAGGATGCGAAATCCTCTCCTTTCTGGATGCCTACTCAGGCTACCACCAGATCGTGATGAAAGAGTCTGACCAGCTCGCAACTTCATTCATCACCTCATATGGTTTGTATTGCTATGTAACCATGCCTTTCGGTCTAAAGAACGCTGGCGCCACCTATCAATGGTGCATGCAGCGATGCTTCACCGACCAAATTGACCCGCTCGACAAGCCTGACCAAGTCGAGCAGCCAAAACAAACAATCGCCATCTAAGTTGATGACATAGTGGTCAAAACGGCTCAAGCTTGCGTCCTGATCGCAAACTTGGTCGCAACGTTCGCAAACCTCTAAAGGTTCAACATCAAATTGAATCTCAAAAAATGTGTTTTCGAGGTTTTGAAGGGGAAGCTGCCTAGATACATCGTGTTCGAACGCGGCATCGAGGCCAACCCTAAAAAAATCACGGTCATCTCCAACATGGGCCCTATACGCAATGTCAAGGGCATACAAAGGCTCACTAGCTGTTTGGCTGCCCTGAGCCGGTTCATCTCCTAGCTAGGCGAGCGGAGGATGCCTCTCTATAAGCTTCTCAAAAATATAGACGTGTTCGTCTAGACTGAGGAAGCACAGCAGGCTTTAGAGAGCCTCAAAGCGTCACTAACATTGGCCCCAATCCTCGTTGCTCCTGAACAGTTAGAAGCCCTCCTCCTCTATGTCGTGGTAAGCAACCACATGGTGAGCGCCGCCCTGGTCATTGAAAGGGAAGAGCCGGGACACCACCTTAAGGTCCAACGACCCATATACTTCATCGGGGAGGTACTCACCGACTCCAAGGTTCGGTAACCTCAGATACAGAAACTTCTATACGCCGTGCTAATGGTGACCTAGAAGCTCCTACACTACTTCACCAACCATGAAGTCATGGTCGTCACTTCATTCCTACTGGGAGACACCATCCGCAACCATGACGCTGCAGGATGGATCTCTAAGTGGGCACTCGAGCTAATGGGACATGACATCAGGTATATCTCCTGCACCGCTATTAAGTCTCAAGCTCTCACGGACTTTATCACCAAATGGACGGAGGTCCAGCTCCTGACCCCAGACGTCACCCACGAGTACTGGATGATGTACTTCAACGGGTCCATAATGGCACCTGGCTTGGGGCTTGGAGTGGTTCTGATCTCCCCAAATGGGAGCAGGCTATGCTACGTGATCTGCCTCCATTTTTTGGCTTCAAACAAAGCCACAGAATACGAGGCCCTCATCAACGGACTGTGCATTGCCATCGAGCTTGGCGCTATGCGGCTGTACGTCCACAGCGACTTAGAGTTAGTCGTTGATCAAGTCATGAAGGAATCCTCCTACAAAACCCCCCCTCATGGCAGCATACTACCAAGAGGTGCGCAAGCTCAAAGACAAATTCCATGGGATCGAACTGCATCATGTCCCTCGAAAGGATAACGATGCCACCGATTTTCTCACAAAATTGGCTGCCAGGCGGGTTCTGTCTCTAGATGGGATCTTCATCAACGACCTTCATGAGCCGTCCACCAGCATCCTGGAAGGTCTGATCTAGACTCACCCTGATGCCAACCTAGCATTCGAGGGCTCCGAGCTCGGTGCCTCCGTGACGACGTCGCCTACCGACGTCGCCGATGTAGCACTTGATCAAGCCGACTAGCGAGCACCGCTACTCGCCTACCTCCTCGAGGAGATTCTCTCACCTAAAAGGACTAAAGCACGATGGATCGCTTGATGCGCCAAGACGTTTGTCACATTCGGTAATGAACTTTACAAGCGAAGTTTGTCAGGAATACTCATGAAGTGCATCCCTACCGACCAAGGGAAATAGCTCCACCTCAAGGTCCATGCTGGAATCTACGGACATCAAGCGGCCCCGAGGTCGCTATTCAAAAAAGCTTTTCGACAAGGTTTTTACTGGCCCACTACACTACGAGAGGCAGAGGAGGTCGTCCGCAAGTGTGAGGGATGCCAGTTCTACGCTCGACAAACTGATTTGGCAGCACAGGAGTTCCAAACCATCCCCATCACCTGGCCATTCGTGGTCTTGGGCCTTGACATGGTAGGACCCCTCAAAAAGGGCCTAGGTAGCTTCACTCACCTACTCGTAGCGGTGGACAAATTCACCAAGTGGATAGAGGCGAAGCCCATCACCAACATTCGCTCAAAAGAGGCGGTCAAGTTCTTCCTTGACATTATCTACCATTTTGGTGTTCCTAACTGCATCATCTCTGACCACGGAACTAACTTCACTGGGAAAAGTTCATGGACTTCTGTGATGGATATGGCATCAGGATCGATTGGGCCTCGGTCAGACATCCACGTACTTACGATTAGGTCGAGCGGGCTAATGGCATGGTCCTCCAAGGACTCAAGCCACGCATCTTCAACCAACTCAATAAGTACGTCGGGCGATGGGTTGTAGATGTCCCAGCAATCCTCTAGAGCCTAAGAATGACCCCAAACCAATCCACAGGGTTCACATCCTTCTTCCTGGCCTATGGAGCTAAAGCAGTGTTGCCCTCTGACCTCGATCATGGCGTCCCAAGAGTGAAGGCCTTCAACCAAGACTGAGCCATGGAGGCTCAACCAGACGTGGTCGACCTACTCGAGGAGGCTCATGAGACTACCATCATCCGCTCTGCTCGCTACCAGCAAACTCTCTGCAGGTAGCATGAAAGAAAAATCAGAGGGGGATCCATGAGGTCAGAGACCTCATGCTCCAAAGAACCCAATCAACCAAGGAGAAACATAAACTCTCTCCACCATGGGAAGGTCCCTATACGGTGACCGAGGTGATCTAACCTGGCGCCTACCGACTGAAGGACGACAACGGCAATGTTCTCACCAACACTTGAAACATCGAACAGTTATGTCGTTTCTTC